>NC_053028.1:447633692-447843606 GCF_003073215.2 Triticum urartu
CATACTTATTGCAAAAATCTATTAGTTATCGAAACGAAGTACTATGCGCATGCTCCTAGGGGGATTGATTGGTAGGAAAAGACTATCGCTCATCCCCGACCGCCACTCATAAGGAAGACAATCAATAAATAAGTCATGATCCGACTTCATCACATAACAGTTCACCATACATGCATGCTACGGGAATCACAATCTTTAACACAATTATTTCTCAAATTCACAATTACTCACTAGCATGACTCTAATATCACCATCTTTATATCTCAAAACAATCATAAGGAATCAAACTTCTCATAGTATCCAATGCACTTTATATGAAAGTTTTTATTATATCCCTCTTGGATGCCTATCATATTAGGACTAAATTTATAACCAAAGCAAATTACCATGTTGTTTACAGACTCTCAAAATAATATAAGTGAAGCATGAGAGTTCAATAATTTCTATAAAATAAAACCACCTTCATGCTCTAAAAAGATATAAGTGGAGCACTAGAGAAAAATTGCCTAGCTCAAAAGATATAAGTGAAGCACATAGAGTATTCTAATAAATCACGATTCATGCATGTCCCTCTCAAAAGGTGTTTACAGCAAGGAGCTTAAAGCGCTCTTGTTCGAGGGGTTCTTGCAGTGGCTATTAGCCGGTGCTTAAAGTGCTCTTGTTCGAGGGGTTCCTCTGGCATGATGAAATCTTCGTCGCCGAGGCTCATGTCGTCCTTGAAGAGTGGTAGATAGTTGTTATCCTCCGAGTCTTCATTAGCTGCTTGATCGTCAGGATCAATTTGCCTGTCATCCCGATCATCCTATTCAGATGTTGGTTCGATGGGGTCTTCTTGGTCTTCGGTGTTCTCCAGAGTGTCATCGTCTCCGGTGCCGGTATTGCTGTCTTTTCCGCGACGCGATTTAGAGTGGTGTCGCTGACATCAGCGCTTTGGTGGTATCTCTGGAGGTTCGTCCTCGACTAGATCCTTTTCATCATCGCCGTCGCCTTCTTTAGGTATGTCCACCATGTACACGTCGTATGAGGAAATGGTCGTCCAGCGTCTGGTGAACGGCCGGTTTTTGACCTGCTCCTCTCTAGCATTGTCATCCATACCGTCGATGTCTTCGGAGCCGTAGTCGAGCATGTCGGTTAGATCATCGACAGTGGTTATGAAGTGGGTGGTGGGTGGGCAGTAAAATTCCCTATTTTTAGCCCATAGTCCAGGCCGGGCGTAATTCGGAAGCGGTTCCTCTATGATGGAGAGGGATCACATTAAGTCCAAAGCCTCGTTTAAGAGCGAGGTTTGGATGGGGACAGAAGTTCCCGGGCCGAGCTTGCATGACGCGGACTTCGAGGATTCGGAGCCAGCGTCCGTAGAAGTGTCCGGCCTTGAGATGACCGCCGGTGACACTATTCTCTCCGGTTCTCCAGTGTTGAGCTCTATGGCCGTAGAGGGTCCGACAGGCTCTAGACTCTCGTCTTCGGACCTGGTGACACGCTCCAGATCTAAGGCCGGAGCAGTGGTTGGGGTCGCGAATCCTTAGAAGACCAAGTCTCCTCGGATATCAGCGACATAGTTTAGATTTCCAAAATTGATCCGGTGACCAGGGGCGCAGCTGTCGATCTACTCTATGCGGCCAACCGAGTTGGCATGCAGTGCGAAGCTGCCAAATACAAAGATCTAGCCGGGGATAAAAATCTCCTCCCCGACAGCATTGTTGTAGATGATCGATGGAGCCATCGAGCCTTTCGATGACGGCACAGTGGAACTCTCAATGAAATCACCAATGTCGGTGTCAAAACCGGCAGATCTCGGGTAGGGGGTCCTGAACTGTGCGTCTAAGGATCGAGGGTAAAAGGAGACAAGGACACGGTGTTTACCCAAGTTCGGGCCTTCTGGATGGAGGTAATACCCTAGATGTCTATCCTGTCTGATTATGATAGCCTCTATGGACTAAACCCTTTGGTTTATATAGACACTGGAGGGGGCTAGGGTTGTACATAGTCGGTTTACAGAGAAAGGAATCTTCATATCCGCACGCCAAGCTTGCCTTCCATGCCAAGGAGAGTCCCATCTGGACACGAGGGAAAGCCTTCTATATTGTATCTTCGCAGCCCATTAATCTGCCCCATGTTACATAGCCCGGACGCCCGAGGACCCCCTAATCGAGGACTCCCTTAGCCACTGCGGCCCGAAGGCGGGAGGTGGCCGTTGTGGCCTCCACCCCATCATCGGCCGCCGTGGCCACCAGCCCACCATCGACCGCCGGGATCATCACCTGGTCCACCACCGCCGCTCGAAGGAGGGAGGCAAAGGTGGAGGCCCGCACGTGCGTCAACGACCTTGCGCGCTACATTGAGTTCTTGCGGGAGGAGGAGGAGTGCCTTGTCGAGAACGCAAAGAGCCTTACTGCAACCGTGGCCGCAGCACATGCCGACGAAGAGGCGAGGAATCAGGAGATCTACAATCAGTCCTACCTCTTCGAGAGGGGTCGTCTGGAGCGGCAGTGGGTGTTCGAGCTGGCGAGCGTCGCTGAACATGCAGCAGCGGTAGACACCGTAATGCAGTTTTCCAGCTCGTCAGAAGGCTCCTCCTCCTCCTGTGCATCTTACTAAGCGTGCTCGGCAGAGGAGAGGCCGCCGGAAGTAGCACAAAGCCCCTCCGTAGTAGTAGTATCTAGGGGCTATTTTGTTTAGTTCATCTGACTATAGATGTGGTGGAACTGTACAATGTACTTAAAATTAGCTAGTATATATAGTTTAACTAGTTATTTCAGTACGTGCTTGGCAACAATTGGGGAGAATTTTGGTCGTTTCAGTTGTCGAGTTGAACGATTTGTATAAATTAAGAACGACTGCTTAATCTGTGAATGAAATCTATGCTTAATTACTGAATTTCAGTTTCAAAAATTAGATAGTGCTAGTGATTTTTAGCTGCATATTTTGACAAATTGCAGTGTTACAAGGATTGAAAAATGCCAATTTTACTAGATCAACAAATGTCAATCTTTCCAGTTTGACAAATGGCAACATACCCAATATGACACATGCAAATCTTACCAAATTGTTTGTATGTGGTTGCACACGGGTCATCCAAAACAACCGTTTGCGTTGAAGGGATGCACAAATCCTGCGCTACGAATTTTCCCTCGACTTAAGGGAGAAGACCATAGCTCTCACTTTGCATAGGGGTGTTCTATCTAAAACATTTGCGATCAAGAGCTGCAGAAATCCTGCTTGGCACATTTTCTCTTGGCTTCCTGGGGAAGCTGTCGGTTTGCATATGGGTGTTCTATCTAAAAAGTTTGCGATCAAGAGTTGTAGAAATCCTGCTCGTCACATTTTCTGTTGGCTTCCTGGGGAAGCTATCGGTTTGCATACGGGTGTTCTAACTAAAACGTTTGCGATCAAGAGCTGCACAAATTCTTCTCGGCACATTTTCCCTTGGCTTCCTAGGGAAGTTGTCAGTTTGCATACGGGTGTTCTAACTAAAACGTTTGCGATGAGTGTTTTATATTCAAAAACCGTATTAAACTGCGTCTTGGGTGCCATTAATGGAGATGATGCGAGCAAGGCTGGCAACCATGGAAGTCAAAGGGCTCGCTTCCCGGTGAGCCTGTGTAGTGTACAACTCGCACGCTTCCCGGTGAGCCTCTGCATTGAAGTACAGCAAGCACGCCTCCCGTTTAGTCAAGTACTCAAGCACCTGTCCGCATGGCACCTCCTAGCAATTAAAAGAGTGAGGTGTGGCATCACGTGAATGGTTAACAGAACACACACAATTTAAATTATACAAAACGTTTGAGATGTTATAGTGGCAGCTATTTGTTTCAAAATGCCTTTGTTGGCTGTTATTCGAGTGCGCCTTCTCTCAAAATGGACACGAAAAATACCACATCATGTCGGGTGCCATTCCATGATAGCATGCCAAGTTTCATGAATTTCAGACGAGTTTTGAATTCACTAGAATTTAAAAACAAAGTATCTCAACGTTTTTCCGGCAATCAACAGAGCCCTGGTGTTTGAAATTCATTCCTATTTCTTGCATGGGACCTAAGCATGCTCCCAAGGACACAGATTTGATTTTTCAACCAATTTATATGCACCAGAGCATGTGCATGTAGTTCAAATTTGAATTATGCACATAAAATGCCTAGAAAAACCCAGTTAATGTATACAGATGTCCAAATGAACCCCAAAAATTTCCAAAATTTAACACAACACTCCTGTTGTTCTTTGTTGACACTAGAATTTTTTTAAAGCAATAAGAGGCAACAGATATTGTTTCGTCCCCAAAGGTGGCACGTTCCCTATCGAAACTATGACGCTTATTGTGAGAAGCTTGTACCCAAACCTGCCCCAACTGGGACAAATTTTTACAATGACATGTTGATGCCGCTCCATGATAGCATGCCAAGTTTCATGAATTTCAGATGAGTTTTGGATTCACTAGAATTCAAAAACCAGGTATCTCAATGTTTGCGGCCGAGTGACGGTGGCGGGGTGTTTCAAATTCATTCACATTTCTTGCATGGGACCTAAGCATGCAACCAAGGACACATATTTGATTTTTCAACTAGTTTATATGCACTGGAGAATGTGCATGTAGTTCAAATTTGAATTATGCACATAAAATGCCTAAAAACCCAGTTAATGTATAAAAATGTCCGAATGAACCCCGAAAAATTCCAAAATTTAACATAGCACCCCTATTGTTCTATGTTGAAACTCGAAAAAAATTGAAAGCAATAAGAGGTTACGGATATTGTTTTGTCCCCAAAGGTGGCACGTTCCCTACCGAAACCATCACGCTTGTTGTGAGAAGCTAAGGTTTGTGAGAAGCTTACACACAAACCTGCCCCAAACGGGACAAAAATTTTACCACGACATGTTGATGCCGCTCCATGATAGCATGCCAAGTTTCATGAAATTCAGACGAGTTTTGGATTTACTAGCATTTAAAACCAGGTATCACAATGTTTGCGGTCCAGTGATGGTGGCAGGGCATGTGACATTCAGTCCCATTTCTTGCATGGGACCTAAGCATGAATCCAAGGACACAAATTTGATTTATATGCACTGGAGCATGTGCATGTAGTTCAAATTTGAATTACGCACATAAAATGCCCAGAAAACCCAGTTAATGTATAAAAATGCCCAAACGAACCCCGAAAAATTGCAAAATTTAACACCACACTCTTCTTGTTCTATGTTGACACTAGAAAAGTTTTGAAAGCAATAAGAGGCAACAGATATCGTTTAGTCCGCAATGGTGGCATGTTCCCTACCGAAACCATGACGCTTGTTGTGAGAAGATTGTACCCAAACCTGCCCCAACTGGGACAAAATTTTTACCATCGCATGTTGATGCCGCTCCATGATAGCATGCCAGGTTCCATGAATTTCAGACAAGTTTTGGATTTACTAGAATTTAAAAACCAGGTATCTCAATGTTTGCGGCCGAGTGACGGTGCATGGTGTTTGACATTCATTCCCATTTCTTGCATGGGACCTAAGCATGCAACCAAGGACACATATTTGATTTTTTTTCAACCAATTTAAATGCATCAGAGCATGTGCATGTAGTTCAAATTTGAATTATGCACATAAAATGCCTAAAAACCCAGTTAATGTATAAAAATGTCCGAATGAACCCCGAAAAATTCCAAAATTTAACATAGCACCCCTATTGTTCTATGTTGAAACTCGAAAAAAATTGAAAGCAATAAGAGGTTACGGATATTGTTTTGTCCCCAAAGGTGGCACGTTCCCTACCGAAACCATCACGCTTGTTGTGAGAAGCTAAGGTTTGTGAGAAGCTTACACACAAACCTGCCACAAACAGGACAAAATTTTTACCACGACATGTTGATGCCGCTCCATGATAGCATGCAAAGTTTCATGAAATTCAGACGGGTTTTTGATTTACTAGCATTTAAAACCAGGTATCACAATGTTTGCGGTCCAGTGATGGTGGCAGGGCATGTGACATTCAGTCCCATTTCTTGCATGGGACCTAAGCATGAATCCAAGGACACAAATTTGATTTATATGCACTGGAGCATGTGCATGTAGTTCAAATTTGAATTACGCACATAAAATGCCAGAAAACCCAGTTAATGTATAAAAATGTCCAAACGAACCCCGAAAAATTGCAAAATTTAACACCACACTCTTCTTGTTCTATGTTGACACTAGAAATTTTTTGAAAGCAATAAGAGGCAATAGATATCGTTTAGTCCCCAATGATGGCACGTTCCCTACCGAAACCATGACGCTTGTTGTGAGAAGATTGTACCCAAACCTGCCCCAACTGGGACAAAATTTTTACCACCGCATGTTGATGCTGCTCCATGATAGCATGCCAAGTTCCATGAATTTCAGACAAGTTTTGGATTTACTAGAATTTAAAAACCAGGTATCTCAATGTTTGCGGCCGAGTGACGGTGGCATGGTGTTTGACATTCATTCCCATTTCTTGCATGGGACCTAAGCATGCAACCAAGGACACATATTTGATTTTTTTTCAACCAATTTAAATGCATCAGAGCATGTGCATGTAGTTCAAATTTGAATTATGCACATAAAATGCCTAAAAACCCAGTTAATGTATAAAAATGTCCGAATGAACCCCGAAAAATTCCAAAATTTAACATAGCACCCCTATTGTTCTATGTTGAAACTCGAAAAAAATTGAAAGCAATAAGAGGTTACGGATATTGTTTTGTCCCCAAAGGTGGCACGTTCCCTACCGAAACCATCACGCTTGTTGTGAGAAGCTAAGGTTTGTGAGAAGCTTACACACAAACCTGCCCCAAACGGGACAAAAATTTTACCACGACATGTTGATGCCGCTCCATGATAGCATGCCAAGTTTCATGAAATTCAGACGAGTTTTGGATTTACTAGCATTTAAAACCAGGTATCACAATGTTTGCGGTCCAGTGATGGTGGCAGGGCATGTGACATTCAGTCCCATTTCTTGCATGGGACCTAAGCATGAATCCAAGGACACAAATTTGATTTATATGCACTGGAGCATGTGCATGTAGTTCAAATTTGAATTACGCACATAAAATGCCAGAAAACCCAGTTAATGTATAAAAATGTCCAAACGAACCCCGAAAAATTGCAAAATTTAACACCACACTCTTCTTGTTCTATGTTGACACTAGAAATTTTTTGAAAGCAATAAGAGGCAACAGATATCGTTTAGTCCCCAACGGTGGCACGTTCCCTACCGAAACCATGATGCTTGTTGTGAGAAGATTGTACCCAAACCTGCCCCAACTGGGACAAAATTTTTACCACCGCATGTTGATGCCGCTCCATGATAGCATGCCAAGTTCCATGAATTTCAGACAAGTTTTGGATTTACTAGAATTTAAAAACCAGGTATCTCAATGTTTGCGGCCGAGTGACGGTGGCATGGTGTTTGACATTCATTCCCATTTCTTGCATGGGACCTAAGCATGCAACCAAGGACACATATTTGATTTTTTCAACCAATTTAAATGCATCAGAGCATGTGCATGTAGTTCAAATTTTAATTATGCACATAAAATGCCTAGAAAACCCAGTTAATGTATAAAAATGAACCCCGAAATATTCCAAAATTTAACATAGCACTCCTATTGTTCTTTGTTGAAACTAGAAAAAAATTGAAAGCAATAAGAGGTAACGGATATCGTTTTGTCCCCAAAGGTGGCACATTCCCTATCGAAACCATCACGCTTGTTGTGAGAAGCTCTGGTTTGTGAGAAGCTTATAACCAAACCTGCCCCAAATGGGACAATTTTTTACCATGGCATGTTGATGCTGCTCCATGATAGCATGCCAAGTTTCATGAATTTCAGATGAGTTTTGGATTTACAAGAATTTAAAAACCAGGTATCTCAATGTTTGCAGCCCAGTGACGGTGGCAGGGTGTTTGACACTCATTCCAATTTCTTGCATGGGACCTAAGCATGCAACCAAGGACATATATTTGATTTTTCAACCAATTTATATGCACAGGAGCATGTGCATGTAGTTCAAATTTGAATTATGCACATAAAATGCCTAGAAAACCCAGTTAATCTATAAAAATGTCCAAACGAACCTAGAAAAATTCCAAAATTTAACACAACACTCCTTTTGTTCTATGTTGACACTAGAAAATTTTTGAAAGCAATAAGAGGGAATGGATATTGTTTCGTCCCCAAAGGTGGCACGTTCCCTACCGAAACCATCATGCTTGTTGTGAGAAGCTCTAGTTAGTGAGAAGCTTATACCCAACCTGCCCCAAAGGGACAATTTTTTTACTACAACATGATGATGCCTGTCCATAAGAGCATGCCAAGTTTGATGAATTTCAGATGAGTTTTGGATTCATTATAATTTAAAACCCAGGTATCTCATTGTTTGCAGCCGAGTGACGGTGGAAGGGTGTTTGACATTGATTCAATCACATTTCCTACATGGGACCTAAGCATGCAACCAAGGACACATATTTGATTTTTCAACCCGTTTATATGCACTAGAGCATGTGCATGTAGTTCAAAATTTAATTATGCACCTGAAATGCCTACAAAACCAAGTTAATGTATAAAAACGTCCAAACGAACCCTAAATAATTCCAAAATTTTTGACGGCACACATCTAGTTGCTTGTTCATTGTAGATAAAAGTTCTAGCAATTCAAACACCACCCTTTGCAGCTATGACCCCATTATGTATTTCAAATCAAGACGACAAGTCAAGTAGATCACACATAGTTTATTATCACCAACCGTGTGAGATGCAGCACAAAATATCTTGGAGCACCGTCGGAGTATAGTACACATATAGCTTACACGAGAAGGTGCGACGGCTACAGTCCACAGCCGGCGTGTCAAGCAAGCTAGCTTGCTCCCCGAATATCATTTCACTATTCAATCGTCACCGATGAAAGATGGGGATGTGGACCCGCGTCGTGAGGAAACTTCGGTGGCCCACTCCGGAGAGAGCGCGGCCGCGCCACCAGGCGCATGCTAACAAGCTTAGTGAGGGCGACTGCAATCTACGTCCGGGCGGCCAAGGCAGCCCAAACGGCCGCTGTTGTCTCTCAGGCGGCGGTAGCAACATCTGCCTCAGGGATAGCAACTGGCGAGAGTGACACAATAGTTGTCCGTTCCGCAGTGGCGGCCTTAGCTCTGATGGAGACCTCCCATGACCATGTTGAGGCCGCCCATGCCCAGCTCATGGCGGTCACCGCCCAAATCGAATGAAGCATTTCCGACAATGGTCGGGAACCCACGACCGAAGAGTTGGCTATCGCTGAGAGCGCTTGAGCAACCGTCTGTTCCTGCATGGCATACATTGCCACTACGGAGCCCGCCAAAGCCCAGATCACGGCCGCCCACGCCTAGCTCATGGCGGCCTATTCCAAAGAGATGGCCGATGTGGATGGCGAGATGCTTTCCCAGCATGGTGCGATGGATGACATGGAGCCCCTTCCCCAGGAGGCCATCGGGCGCGAGCTGGACATGGAGGCAGCGACGGAGATCAACGAGCACCAGCCGTAGTAGAACTCTTTGTTTTCTTTAATTAAGAGCACCGGGCTTTAATTTGTTAGAGTGATGTTTAGGTCAGCTAGCTCTGTTTAATTGTTGTACTTGCTTGATTAAGAAGTGTGGGTGTGATGTAGTCTCCTTTGTGTACCCAAATTATGCAATGACGTGGATGACCACTGTAACCAGGGAAATTTGAAATAAATTTTTTGACATTCAAACTCATCACACACGGGTTAAACTATCTGAATCATTTGTGATGTTCACATATCATACACCATTCTAAATAAGGGACCATGTCTGATGACACTTTGCGCACCAATTTTTTCGCTAAAGGGACTCCAAGTTTTCTACTTCCGTGAAAATATCTACCTCCCAGCCCCTCCCCCTTACCAAAAGCCACATTTCCCATGTTTCCGCCTTCCTTTCCAAGTTGAAACCTTCACTCTTTGCTTAAAGCGCTGCCTCCTCGCCGGCGACCCTCCTTCACGCTGCTCGGCCTCGTCTATCCAGATAGGTATTCCACACCACCCGACCCCCATCCTCCCCCTCCTTCCACATCCCACATGCCACGAGCACCGGCGCGACACCTTCCACCCAAATCACCGACTCTCCACCAAATAAGTGCCGCCTTAAGCCATGGTGCACGTAGTATAGCTAGGATCTCAAGGAGCATTTGGCAGCGGAGAAGCAAATCACGGCCGCATGCGCGGATGAAGTCGCGATGGATGCTATTCGTGCCGACCCCCAGATCTTGGAGGCGCACCTCGCCGTCGAGGCCACCGTCGATGCCTCGCGCGCCTACGACGCGACCCGGTTGGCTACTTTAAATGACAGTTAGTGGCGTTTTCTCGAGCCCACCCTTTTAACTGTTTGGTTAATTAGTTATCATGTTCAGTTAACTATTTGGTTCAATTATGCACATGTGATGTTCAATTCTTCAGGGTGCAATTTTGTATTGTCTTCCATGTGAGAAATAAATTGAATTTTTCTTTACAAAATACATGGGAAACAAATACAATTGCTATATTTCCAAGTTGTCAAGCATGCTTGGTTTGGTTAACTATCTGATCTTCTAGTATGTTATACATTGTTGAATGTGGTCCCAGTTAACGTTTGGTTCACTTGTTGTGGTGTTTAGTTAACTGTTTGGTTCAATTCTGCAATGCGATGTTCAATTATTGTGGGTGCATTCTGTTATTGTATACCATTTGAGGAATAAATTCAATTTGGCTATACTAAATACATGAGAAACAAATAAAATTGCTATATTTCCAAGTTGTTAAGCATGCTTGGTTTGATTAACTATCTGATCTTCTATTAGGAGTATGTTATATTGTGCAATGTGGTGCTCAGTTAATGTTTGGTTCATTTGTTGTGGTGTTTAGTTAACTGCTTTGTTCAATTCTACAATGCAATGTCCAATTGTTGTGGGTAGAATTTTGTATTGTTGTGCATGTGAGGAATAAATCGAATTTGGCTGCACTTAATACATGAGAAACATATACAAGTGCTATATTTCCTAGTTCTTGATCATGCTTGCTTTGGACAAATGGGTTTTCCATGTGGCTTGAATTAATATGATGAATCTACAATGTGCTTATTTTTCATCAACATATTTTACTAATAACATGCGAACCCTCACTTAACTGATTACTAACTACCTTATATGTGTTGCAGGCAAACAATGGGAAGCAATGAGGTTTACATTCGAGGTTTGCACATGCGTGGTCCTTTGTCTAATAGAACATTATTGTGCAATTGCAGGAACCATTCTAATATTTAGGTTTTTAACAATTTGATCTTGCACATGTAGGTCCTACTGTCAGAGGTTTTGACCCACCGTTCGACCCTTTTTGCATATGGGGAAATGAGTTGTCCATGAATATCAGTCAAGTCAACAAACTTAGAAAGATTGTTAGGATAAAGAAATTAGCGACAAAAAACAACAAGATCTTTGTCTGAACAATGAAGAAGACATCAGTTCACTACAGGATGGTACTAACTATTATACCTTGCCTTTTTTATTTGTTTGCCCCATTCCAAATATAGAGAAGATATTTATCCACATACTTGTTTTCAGGCCTTTCCAAAGTGGTTCACTTATGATTACCTCTCAAACCACCTATATGGTCAGGACGCGAAGAAGGTATTCATGCAACACCCACGGTTCAATATTGAAGTGTTCCTGAAGAGGACGAAGGATGGACGGTCAATCATCCATAGGCACTGGCCTAAAGTTGCAAAGACCTTCAACATCAATGAAGGCTCAATATTCGCCTTCTGCTTCAACAGTTTTCCAAACGAGATACATCTGTCTATGTACCATCTATGATGCTAATTTCGAAATGTTATAGATGTTGCATGTGAAACTTAGTGTTGGTGCAGTTGTGTAATGGGGTAGCTGAGTGCTGAAGCTATATGATGTTCCACTCTGATGTATTTCAATTATGAAAATGAAATATATTGTCTGCTTAATATGATATGTCAGTTAGATTAATAAATGGAGTATTAATAATAGGATAATTATCCTGCTAATTGGGTTTTTCTATTACAAACGGTTATTGAGAAAACACCATGGGCGATGACCTAAGGCAATGCAGACATTTTCTAGGAATAAACCATGTTAGATTAATGAACAATCACACACGACATCCTCTTGAAAACTGTTTGCATTAGGCTACCTGGCGCAAACGTTTACCACATGAAAACTGTGTGTGATGGACAGCCTTTGCCACACAGTTTCTTCTGCGCACCGTGTGTGATGCATTCAATAACACAAAAGATAAAATTGTTAATACCATGTGCAATGGAAATGCTATCACAAACTATTTAACGGGGAAAATTGTGTGTGATGTACCTGCGAACAGAAACGCTTTCCTTGGAGCAACTATGTGGGATGTATATACGAACGGAAACATTTAGCGGGGACTGATTGTGTGGGATGAACTTATGATCGGAAATGATTTCTTCTGTATAATTGTATTTTTTGAGCACTATTGTACGTACAGCCGTATTTGGTCGCACACGACCTCATTTTGCCGAGCGTGTGTGCCAGGAGGGCATATCCCCCATGGTTTCTAGGTCATGTGGGAAGGACCCCCCTACCGCCCACACTCACTAGGCAACGGTTCCAAATGTCATTGTGGAAAGGGGTTAATTACCGTTTGTATAGCACCTCGCTGTACTAGTGTGTTTTTGAGTTTCGCAGAAAAGGAATACGAAACAGAGTCCAAACGGAATAAAACCTTCGCGATGATTTTTCTTGGACCAGAAGACAACCAGGAGACTTGGAGATGAAGTCAGAAGAGCCACGAGGCAGCCACAAGGATGGAGGGCGCGCCTAGGGGGATGAAGTCAGAAGAGCATGCCCCCACCCTTGTAGGCCCCTCATGACTCCACCGACCTAATTCTTTTGCCTATATATTCCCATATATCTCAAACCAACAGAGGAGTCCATGAAAACACTTATCCACCGTGCAACCTTCTATACCCGTGAGATCCCATCTAGGGGCCTTTTCCGGCGTTCTGCCGGAAGGGGATTCAATGACGGACGGCTTCTACATCAACTCTATTACCCTTCCGATGAAGCGTGAGCAGTTTATTTCAGACCTACGGGTCCATAGCTAGTAGCTAGATGGCTTCTTCTCTCTCTTTGATCTCAATACCATGTTCTCCTTGATGTTCTTGGAGATCTATTCGATGTAATACTCTTTTGCGGTGTGTTTGCTGAGATCTAATGAATTGTGGGTTATGATCAACTTATCTATGAATATTATTTGAATCTTCTCTAAATTCTTATATGCATGATTTCATATCTTTGTAATTCTCTTCGAACTATCGGTTTGGTTTGGCCAACTAGATTAGTTTTTCTTGCAATGGGAGAAGTACTTAACTTTGGGTTCAATCTTGCGGTGTCCTTTCCCAGTGATAGTAAGGGCAGCAAGGCATCTATTATATTGTTGCCATTGAGGATAAAAAGCTGGGGTTTTCATCATATTGCTTGAGTTAATTCCTCTACATCATGTCATCTTTCTTAATGCATTACTATGTTCTTTATGTACTTAATACTCTAGATGCATGTTGGATAGTGGTCGATGTATGGAGTAATAGTAGTAGATGCAGAGTCATTTCGGTCTACTTGACATGGACGTCATGCCTATATTCATGATCATTGCCTTAGATATCGTCATAACTTTATGGTTTTCTATCAATTGCTCGGCAGTAATTTGTTCACCACCGTATTATTTGCTATCATGAGAGAAAGCCTCTAGTGAATCCTATGGCCCCCAGATCTATTTTCCATCATACAAGTTTCTGATTTACTCTTTTTGTAATCTTTTACTTTTCTACCTATAAACCAAAAATACCAAAATATTTACTTTACCGTTTATCTATCTCTATCAGATCTCACTTTGCAAGTAACTGTGAAGGAGTTGACAACCCCTTTATCGTGTTGGGTGCAAGTTGTTGTTTGTTTGTGCAGGTATTCGGTGACTTGTGCATTGTCTCCTACTGGATTGATACTTTGGTTCTTAAACTGAGGGAAATACTTATCTCTACTTTGCTGCATCACCCTTTCCTCTTCAAGGGAAAAACCAACGCAAGCTCAAGAACTAGCAAGAGTTCTTTAGTAATTTGATTGATTGAACTTAATTTATCATGAACCTAGTCTTGATAGTTTTGCATATCTATGTTGTAGATCAATAGCTCGCGATATAGATCCTATATATTTTTGATATGTTCCTAGAGAAAACTAAGTTGAAAGATGATAGTAGCAATGATGTGGACTGGGTCCGTGATCTGAGGACTATCCTCATTGCTGCATAGAAGAATTATATCCTTGATGCACCGCTAGGTGACAAACCTGTTGCAGGAGCAGATGCAGATAGTTATGAACTTTTTGTAAGCTTGATATGATTACTACTTGATAGTTTAGTGTGCCATGCTTTACGGCTTAGAACCAGGACTTCAAACACGTTTTGAATGCCACGGAACATATGAGATGTTCCAAGAGCTGAAAATTGGTATTTCAGACTCATGCCCATGTCGAGAGGTATGAGACCTCTGACAAGTACTTTTCCTACAAGATGGAGGAGAATAGCTTAGCCAGTGAGCATGTACTCAGAATGTCTGGGTACTATCATCGCTTGAATCAAGTGGGAGTTAATCTTCTAGATAAGATAGTGATTGACAGAGTTCTCTAGTCACTATCACCGAGCTAGCTACTAGAACTTTGTGATAAACTATAATATGCAAGGGATGACAAAAACGATTCCCAAGCTCTCCGCGATGCTGAAATCGGCAAAGGTAGAAATCAAGAAAGAGCATCAAGTGTTGATGGTTAACAAGACCATTAGTTTCAAGAAAAGGGCGAGGGAAAGGAAGGGAACTTCAAGAAGAATGGCAAGCAAGTTGCCACACCCGTGAAGAAGCCCAAAGCTGGACCCAAGCCTCAAACTGAGTGCTTCTACTACGAAGGAAATGGTCACTAGAAGTGGAACTGCCCCAAATACTTGGCGGATAAGAAGGATGGCAAAGTGAACCAAGGTATATTTGATATACATGTTATTGATGTGTAGTTTACTAGTGTTCGTAGTAACCCCTAGGTATTTGATATCGGTTCAGTTGCTAAGATTAGTAACTCGAAACAGGAGTTGCAGAGACTAGTTAAAAGCGAGGTGACGATGTGTGTTGGAAATGATTCCAAGGATGATATGATCACCATCGCACACTCCCTCTACCTTTGGGGTTAGTGTTGAACCTAAATAAATGTTATTTGGTGTTTGCGTTTGATATGTCTCCAACATATCTATAATTTATGATGCTAGGGAAAGTGCTCAAAATTGTCATTGATAAAACTTGTGCATTTTGCTAGCATTCACATCGCAGGAAATCAATATCAAACAGAGTCCAAACACCGTGAAACTTTTTGTAGATTTTAATGTACTAGAAGACTCCAGTGGGCCAGAGAAGCACCTAGGGGTGCCCCGAGGGGAGCACAACCCATCCCGTACCCCCTCTCTGCCCTATAAATAGTCAAATATTCCAAAAACCCTGGGCAACCCAAGATCAGAAGTTCCGCCAACGCAAGCCTCTGTAGCCATGAAAAACCAATCTAGACCCTGTTCCGGCACCCTGCCAGAGGGGGGGATCATCACCGGCGGCCATCTTCATCATTCCGGCGACCACCATGATGAGAAGGGAGTAGTCCACCCTCGGGGCTGAGGGTTTGTACCAGTAGCTATATGTTTAATCTCTCTCTCTCTCTCTCATGTTCTTGATGGCACGATCTTGATGTATTGGGCGCTTTGTTAATATAGTTGTATCATATGGTGTTTTGCCCTCTCTATGTTGTCGTGATGAATTGAGTTTTTCCCTTTGAGATTGCGTTGTTATCGGATTGAATACTTCTATGGAGTTGAGAGCACTTGATATAGGTCTTGCATATGAATACTCGTGGTGACAATGTGGTATCATATTGATTCACTTCATATGTGTTTTCGCACTCAACTTGCGGATTCCCGCGATGACATTGGGGTAATCTATGCATAGGGGTTGATGCACGCTCTCGTCTTTTCTTTCTCCAGTACAAATCTTGGGGCACTCTTTGAGGTTCTTCGTGGTGGATTGATTATTATGAATCTGAAATTATTTGGTGCTATTTTAGTACGAAATCTTGGATATATCGATTGGAAAGAATAGCTTCAAGGTGGTTTCGTACCCTACAAATGATTTCTTCTTATGTTCTTCGCTAGATAGGAACTATGGAGTGATTGTTCATCGCACGTTGAGGGATGGTTATATGATCCAATTATATTAGCATTGTTGAGAGATTGCACTAGTGAAAGTACAGACCCTAGGCCTCATTTTCAAGCACTGCAATACCGTTTTTGTGCCTGTTTGCTATTTGCTACCTTGCTGTTTTTATTTATTCATATTATAGAAATATATTTCTACCATCCATATTACACTTTTATCACCATCTCTTCACTGAACTAGTGCGCCTATACAATTTTCCATTGCATTAGGTGTGTTGGGGACACAAGAGATTTCTTGTATTTGGTTGCAGGGTTGTTTGAGAGAGACCATCTTCATCCTACGCCTCCCATGGATTGATAAACCTTAGGTCATCCACTTGAGGGAAAATTTCTACTGTCCTACAAAACTCTACGCTTGGAGGCCCTACACGAGTCTACAAGAATAAAATTGGGTAGTAGACATCATGCCCTTTTCTGGCGCCATTGCTAGGGAGGTGAGTGCATGAAGGTATATCTATAGATCTTGCAATTGAATCTTTTAGTTTCTTGTTTTAGCACTAGTTTGGTTTTATAATACAAAACTACAAAAAATGGAGATTGGGTTACCTCAAGTTGTTCTTTATATTTATAATGTAAAAGATTTAATTTTTTTCGCCGTCCTTGTGAACTTTGCAATGAACATGGTCTTTTAAATCTCCAATGCAAATTGTTTCATGATCAAATCGTGTCCAAAAATTGTGATAACTTGATTACCCTTGAGCATCATAAAGAGCTTAGTCTTCTTTTGGGGTATGAAGAACTGAAACGTATAACTGGGGGTATTCCAAAATTTAATTTCGAGACATTTCTTGATTTTTGATGTAGAGGAAAATTATATGTTTTGTACGGTAAATTGCATTCAGAATCCTTATATTACCAATTATGTAAAGACAAGAAAACAAATAGAATATGAAGAGAGTACTAATGAAAGGGAAAATATTTCCCAATACCCTCCTAGTGTTTATTATGATGAATCAGGTAACGAGGAGGAGCTTCCTATCCAATCAATCTATTCAACAAAAAGATCAAAAAATTGACTAAACCCATACGTGAGGTGGTGAAGAATAAGAAAGAAGAAAGAATAGAGGTAAAAGGTATCTCTTGCAAATAATGTTGCTCCAATTATTGATGTGCCTCATGAAAATGAATCAAAAATAATTTTGGAAGATGATGCACTTGAGGATGATTTTGTCATGCCTATTGCTTTGTGATAATTATGATTGGGAAGATAATGATACTTCTTATAACCTTGGAAATCTTTTTGGCATCAACTTGGGAAATTATGATGATAGCAATTGCCATACCATTGGTGCTATTCGTACTATTAATGATGAGAGTGATTATGCTTATGATATGCCAAGCCACAAGCTTGGGGATGCTATGTTGATTAGAATGACATGTTTGATAATTTATTTGCTGCAATTAATGTTTGTCCCAAGCTTGGGGATGCTATGTTTAATGAAGATGATCTTTTTAGTCCCCCTACTTTGAACGATCAAATTTTCTATGATGATTGCATGCCTCCTATCTATGATGAGAACAAAGTTGCTACTGATGATGATTATTGTGACGATACTTATGTTATAAAAAGTAGTGATGATTATATTTATAAAACTTGTCATAGTTATGATTACCATTTTTCTGAACATTACTCTTTTAATGTGGAACAATTTATAGCATTCGAGTTTCATATGATATTCCCACAATTGAGAATGAGAATAAATTTTCTTATCTAGAGAGTAATAAAATTTCTATGCACGTGAATCATGAAAAGAGTGCTTTGTGTGATAGTAATATTGATGAATCCATTCATGATGGTACTGAAAATTATTATGAGAGAGTAACTTGTGATTCATGATGCTCTTGTTATGTTTCAATTCTTATCTTTAAGCGAGCATCATTGAAATCATCATGCATAGCTAAAAAGCATTAAAGAAAAGCGCTTATTGGGAGACAACCCAACACCTTTACCTACTAATTTTGTGTGTTCACATAATTAGGCTACTGCAGTAATCATGTTTTATTGCTTTCATTTCAATAAAGTGCCAAGTAAGACCTTTGGGATGGTCTACGGTGATAGTTGATTTGATCTTGCTGAAAAACAGAAACTTTTGTGCTAAGGAAAATAATTATCATTTTTAACAGAAGCGTGATAAAATGATGATTATTTTTGAAGAATATTAATAGACAAATTGCCCAGGTTGTCCTAATTCTTCATAAGTATGGTTGGAGTACAGATTGCTACAAACTGTTCTGTTTTTGACAGATTCTGTTTTCAATGCATAGTTTGCTTGTTTTATAGTTTCTATGGCTTATATTGCTCAATATAAATTGTTGAAATGATACGCTACAGTAGGCATTGTGTGGAAATAATTATGAATCTTGTCTTTGACAGTAACAAAGTGAAATGGTTTGCTCTTTATCATACTAACCTTTCTCACGAAGTTCTGTTAAGTTTTGTGTGATTGAAGTTTTCAAGTTTTGGGTGAGATGTCGATATGGGGAGAATAAGGAGTGACAAGACCCTAAGATTGGGGATGCCAAAGGCACCCCAATTTAATATCGAAGGAGTATCCAAGCAATGAAGCTTGGGGATGCCCCGGAAGGCATCCCCTCTTTCGTCTCCAACATTATCGGTAACCTCACTTGGAGCTATATTTTCATTCGTCACATGTTATGAGTTTTTCTTGGAGCGTCATTTTATTTTCTTAGTATTATCTTGCTGTTATTTAGAGTAATGTTGTGCATCTTTTATTTCAATAAAAGTGGCAATGATAGCCTTTACTATGCTTATTTTACAAGTCCACATGTTGCTGTTTGAAAACAGAAAGTTTATCGCTGTTGCAAAAATTCTCTAGTAAAGTCAGAATGTGATAAAATGTTGAAACTTTTTGAACAATAAGCTCTGGTAAACTTTATAAATTGTGGTAAATTTTCATATTTTTTTAGTTAAATAAGTATTGATACTCTTGCATTCTTTATAGACTGTACTGTTTTGGCAGATTACTGTTATGTTTGCATTGTTTGCATATGTTTGCTTGTTTAATGATTCTATTTGAGGATATGAGTATTAAATAGGCAGAGGCATTTAGTATGCAATGTTGAATAATAATTTTAGTGATTTGGTACAGCAGAGAATGATAAGGTTTTTGCATTGGTGTATACTAACCTATCTAGCGAGTTCTTGTTGAGTTTTGTGTGGATGAAGTTTTTAGGATTTAGGGAAACCGTGATATAAAAGGAATTAAGGAGACACAAAAACTCAAGCTTGGGGATGCCCAAGGCATACCAAGATAATATTTCAAGAACTCTCAAGCATCTAAGCTTAGGATGCCCCGGTAGGCATCCCACCTTTCTTCTTCAACAATTATCGGTTAGTATCGGTTGAGCCAAAGTTTTTGCTGCTTCACATGATGTGTGTTATTCTTGGAATGTCATTTTGTTTTGTTTTGCTTGTTGTTTTAATAACATACTTAGATATGAAATGTTTAAATAAGAGAGAGTCCTCAAATATCTACCCACTTACATAACTACACGCTTGATCTTCACTTATATCTTTTTGGAGTAGCTTGTCATTTACTCTTGTGATTCACTTATATCCTATGAGTAAATTGTTGAATGAATTGTATATCATGAAGTTGAAATTATATGTTCATATCATGCCTAGTAGTAGATTCACATTGGTTTTAGAAAGTGAAATCTTTTGAAGCTTGACAATCATAATATTGGTCATACAAGCAATTCCTGAATGGTTACTATAAGGAAGAGAATTTTCACATGCAAATACACTATCTTGGAAATATTTTGTGATTGTGAGCCCCCATCAAAATATTGTATGCCAAAATTGTTCACGTTGGACAAGGAAGACAATGTAATGGTTTATGTTTGTTCATATTCACATAGAAGTTATATTGTCATAGATCCATCAACGTGTGGTGCTTGCCCCCCATCTTTTCTAGCCAAAAATTCCGCACCTAGTAGAGTTACTACTTGTGCATCCAAAAACCTTTAAACCCAAATCTTATTTTCAAAAGTCCACCATACCTACCTAAGGGTTGAGCAAGATCCTTCAAGTAAGTTGTCGTCGGTGCAATAAGGCAATAAAAATTGCTTCTAAAAGTGTTAGATCATTTAGTGTATGAGAAAATTGAGCGTTGTACGAACTTGTGATGGCAAAGAATAAAAGCGATAGACTGCACAATACAAGTTGCTATCATAAGGGGCAATATAACGCGACGTTCTTTTGCACTAAGGGATTGAGCATACAAACAAAAAGTGCATGGCAACCTCTGCTTCCCTCTGCGAACGGCCTACCTTTTTTACTTTTATGTATTTACTTTCATGCAAGAGTCAAAGTTTTTCTCTCTATTCCTTTTTATTTTTGTCTTTTAGCAAGCATCAGGTGGTGAGGAAAGATCTAGGCACATATATCTAGTTGAATATGGGTAGCATGAGTTATTATTGTTGACATCACCCTTGAGGTGAAATACGTTGGAAGGCGAAATTATAAGCCCCTATCTTTCTATGTGTCCGGTTGAAACATTTTTCTCATGTGTATGTGGTGAGTGTTAGCAATCATAGAAGACTATATGATTGTTGAGTATGTGGAGCTCTTACTTAAACTCTGTTGAATAAGTTGAATTACAATTGCTTGGTGACTGAGAAAATAGGTTGTTGAGTTTCAAGAGAATTCGTTGTTTGAACCTTAACATGTGAATTGGTTGCAACTTTAACATGAGAAGTTTTATAAGAAAGAATTGTTGTTATGATGCTAGGGAAAGTGCTCAAAATTGTCATTGATAAAACTTGTGCATTTTGCTAGCATTCACACTTCATAAATTATTTCTTTTATCATTTACCTACTCGAGGATGAGTAGGAATTAAGCTTGGGGATGCTGATACGTCTCCAATGTATCTATAATTTATGAAGCATTCATGCTGTTATATTAACATTCTTGGATGTTTTACAATCATTTTATAAAAACTTTATATCAGTTTTTGGGACTAACCTATTGACCCAGTGCCCAGTGTTAGTTGTTGCGTTTTGCTTGTTTTTTACAGTGCAGGAAATCAATATCAAATGGAGTCCAAACACCGTGAAACTTTCTATGGATTTTATGGACCATAAGACTCCAGTGGGCCAGAGAAGCACCTGGGGGGGGGGGGGGGCCCCGGGGGGGGCAAAACCCCTCCCGTACCCCCCCTTCCCCCTTTAAATCGTCAAATATTCCAAAAACCCTAGGGCAACCCTAGATCAGATGTTCTGCCACCGCAAGCCTCTGTAGCCACGAAAAGCCAATCTACACCCTGTTCCTGCACCCTGCCGGAAGGGGGAGTCATCACCGGCGGCCATCTTCATCATTCTAGCGGCCACCATGATGAGGAGGGAGTAGTCCACCCTCGGGGCTGACGGTTTGTACCAGTAGCTATGTGTTTAATCTCTCTCTCTCTGGTGTTCTTGATGGCACGATCTTGATGTATCGAGGGCTTTGCTAATATAGTTGGATCATATGGTGTTTTCCCCTCTCTATGTTGTTGTGATGAATTGAGTTTTTCCCTTTGAGATTTCGTTGTTATCAGATTGAATACTTTTATGGATTTGAGAGCACTTGATATAGGTCTTCCATGTGAATACTCGTGGTGACAATGGGGTATCATATTGATTCACTTGCTATGTGTTTTGGCACTCAACTTGCGGATTCCCGTGGTGACATTGGGGTAATCTATGCATAGGGGTTGATGCACGCTCTCGTCTTTTCTTTCTCCGGTAGAAATCTTGGGGCACTCTCTGAGGTTCTTTGTGTTGGATTGAATATTATGAATTTGAAATTATTTGGTGTTATTTTAGTAGGAACTCTTGGATAGATCGATCGGAAAGAATAGCTTTGAGGTGGTTTCGTACCCTACAAATGATTTCTTCTTATGTTCTCTGCTAGATAGGAACTTTGGAGTGATTGTTCATCTCACATTGAGGGATGGTTATATGATCCAATTATATTAGCATTGTTGAGAGATTGCACTAGCGAAAGTATGGACCCTAGGCCTCATTTTCAAGCATTGCAGTACCATTTTTGTGCCCGTTTGCTATTTGCTACCTTGCTGTTTTTATTTATTCAGATTATAAAAATATATTTCTACCATCCATATTACACTTTTATCACAATCTCTTCGCCGAACTAGTGCACCTATACAATTAACCATTGTATTAGGTGTGTTGGGGACACAAGAGATTTCTTCTATTTGGTTGCAAGGTTGTTTGAGAGAGACCATCTTCATCCTATGCTTCCCACGGATTGATAAACCTTAGGTCATCCACTTGAGGGAAAATTGCTATTGTCCTGCAAAACACTGCGCTTGCAACACGAGTCTACAAGAATAAAGTTGCGTAGTAGACATCAATGTTGGGCATGAATATGATTAGATCATGTTTATTGAAATACGTTTATTCATTTAAGTCAGAGAATAATTTTTGTTCAGTTTACATGAATAAAACCTTCTATGGTCATACACCCAATGTGAAGGGTTTATTGAACCTTGATCATAGTGATACACATATTCATAACATTGATGCCAAAATATGCAAAGTTGATAATGATAGTGCAACATACTTCTTGCACTGCCGTTTAGGTCATATTGGTGTAAACTGTGAAGCGCATGAAGAAACTCCATGCGGATGGACTTTTGGAATCACTTGATTATGAATCATTTGATACTTGTGAACCATGCCACATGGGCAAGATGACTAAAACTCCGTTCTCCGAAACAATGGAGTGAGCTAATGACTTATTGGAAATAATACATACCGATGTATGCGGTCTGATGAGTGTTGAAGCACATGGCGGGTATCGTTATTTTCTAACCACAGATGATTTGAGTAGGTATGGGTATATCTACTTAATGAAACACAAGTTTGAAAACATTTGAAAAGTTCATAGAATTTTAGAGTGAAGTGGAGAACCATCGTAACAAGAAAATAAAGTTTCTATGATCTGATCGGGGAGGCTAATATTTGAGTTATGAGTTTAGCCTTCATTTAAAACAATGTGGAATTGTTTCACGACTCATGCCACTTGGAACACCACAGCCTAATGGTGTGTCCGGACGTCATAACCGCACTTTATTAGATATGGTGCGATCTATGATGTCTCTTATCGATTTACCACTACCGTTTTGGGGTTATGCATTAGAGACAACCGCATTCACATTAAATTGGGCACCGTCTAAATCCGTTGAGACGACACCGTATGAACTGTGGTTTGGCAAGAAGCCAAAGCTGTTGTTTCTTAAAGTTTGGGTTTGGGATACTTATGTCAAAAGACGTCCGCCTGATAAGCTCGAACCCAAATCGGAGAAGTGCGTCTTCATAGGATACCCTAAGGAAACAATTGGGTACACCTTCTACCACAGATCTGAAGGGCAAGATCTTCGTTGCCAAGAATGGAACATTTATAGATAAGGAGTTTCTCTCGAAAGAAGTGAGTAGGAGGAAAGTAGAACTTGATGAGGTAATTGTACCTTCTCTTGAATTGGAACGTAGCACATCAGAAAAATCCGTTCCAATGATGTCTACACCAACTAGAGAGGAAGCAAATGATAATGATCATGAAACTTCATATCAAGTTGCTACTAAACCTCGTAGGTCAACCAGAGTACGATCCGCACACGAGTGGTACGGCAATCCGGTTCTAGAAGTCATGTTACTGGAGCAAGGCGACCTACGAACTATGAAGAAGCTCTGATGAACCCAGATTCCAATAAATGGCTTGAGGCCATGAAATCTGAGATAGGATCCATGTATGAGAACAAAGTGTGGACTTTGGTGGACTTGCCCGATTATCGGTAAGCCATTGAGAATAAATGGATATTCAAGAAGAAGACAGACGTTGATGGTAATGTCACCATCTACAAAGCTCGACTTGTTGCGAAAGCTTTTCGACAAGTTCAAGGAGTTTACTACGATGAGACCTTCTCACCCGTAGCGATGGTTAAGTCATTCTGAATCATGTTAGGAAATATCGCATTTTATAATTATGAAATCTGGAAAATGGATGACAAAACTGCATTCCTTAATGGATTTCTTAAAGAAGAGTTGTATAAGATGCAACCTATAGGTTTTGTTGATCCTAAAGGTGCTAAAAAAGTGTGCAAACTCCAGTGATCCATCTATGGACTGGTGCAAGCATCTTGGAGTTGGAATATATGTTTTGATGAGGTGATCAAAGCAGATGGTTTTATACAGACTTATGGTGAAACTTGTATTTAAAAGAAAGTGAGTGGGAGCTTTGTAGCATTTCTGATATTATATGTGAATGACATATGGTTGATCAGAAATGACATAGAATTTCTGGATAGCATAAAAGGATACTTAGATATGAATTTTCAATGAAAGACCTCGGTGAAGCTGCTGATATATTAGGCATCAAGATCTATAGAGATAGATCAAGACGCTTGATAGGACTTTCACAAAGCACATACCTTAATAAAGTTTTGAAGAAGTTAAAAATGGATCAGTCAAAGAAATGGTTCTTGACTATGTTACAAGGTGTGAAGTTTAGTAAGACTCAAAACCCGACCATGGCAGAATACATAGAGAGAATGAAAGTCATTCCCTATGCCCCAGTCATAGGTTCTATAAAGTATGCCATGCTGTGAACTAGACATGTTGTGTGCCTTGCCATGAGTTTGCAAGGGGATACAATAGTGATCAATGTTGGGGATATCGCTTATCGGGAACTTATAGGTCGACCCATGATAAGAGGTAAATCGGCAAGTTTATCGGCATATCGGCCGATTTATCGCCATATTGGCCGATTTATCTTATCGGCCAGACAACGAGAAACGATAAATCAGCCGATTTATCGGAATACCGGAAGATATCTTGAACAGTGATAGTGATCCAGGAGAAGATCACTAGAAAACGGTCAAATTCATCCTTAGGTACCTAAAGATGACTAAGGAAATGTTTCTCGGTTATGGAGGTGATAAAGAGTTCGTCGTAAAGAGTTATGTCGATTCAAGCTTTGACACCAATCTGGATGACTTTGAGTCTCGACCTTTGAAAGTGGGAGCAATTATCTAGAGTAGCTCCATGCAGAGCATTGTAGACATAGAAATTTGCCAAATATATATGGATCTGAATGTGACAGACCCGTTGAGTAAACCTCTCTCACAAGCAAAACATGATCACACCTTAGTACTCTTTGGGTGTTAATCACATGGCGATGTGAACTAGATTATTGACTCTAGTAACTCTTTGGGTATTGGTCACATGGCGATGTGAACTATGGGTGTTCAATCACATGGTGGTGAGAACTAGATTATTGACTCTAGGGCAAGTGGCTATGTGTTTAATCTCTCTCTCTCTCATGTTCTTGAGATGTCACGATCTTGATGTATCGTGGGCTTTGTTAATATAGTTGGATCGTATGGTGTTTTCCCCTCTCTATGTTGTTGTGATGAATTGAGTTCTTCCCTTTGAGATTTCGTTGTTATCGGATTGAATACTTTTAGGGATTTGAGAGCACTTGATATAGGTCTTGCATATGAATACTCGTGGTGACAATGGGGTACCATATTGATTCACTTGATATGTGTTTTGGCACTCAACTTGCGGATTCCCGCAGTGACATTGGGGTAATCTATGCATAGGGGTTGATGCACGCTCTCGTCTTTTCTTTCTTCGGTAGAAATCTTGGGGCACTCTTTGAGGCTCTTTATGTTGGATTGAGTATTATGAATCTGAAATTAATTGGTGTTATTTTAGTATGAACTCTTGGATAGATCGATCGGAAATAATAGCTTTGAGGTGGTTTCGTACCCTACAAATGATTTCTTCTTATGTTCTCCGCTAGACAGGAACTTTGGAGTGATTGTTCATCTCACGTTGAGGGATGGTCATATGATCCAATTATATTAGCATTGTTGAGAGATTGCACTAGCGAAAGTACGGACCCTAGGCCTCATTTTCAAGCATTGCAGTACCATTTTTGGGCCCGTTTGCTATTTTCTACCTTGCTGTGTTTATTTATTCAGATTATAAAAATATATTTCTACCATCCATATTACACTTTTATCACAATCTCTTCACCGAACTAGTGCACCTATACAATTTTCCATTGTATTAGGTGTGTTGGGGACACAAGAGATTTCGTCTATTTGGTTGCAGGGTTGTTTGAGAGAGACCGTCTTCATCCTATGCTTCCCACGGATTGATAAACCTTAGGTCATCCACTTGAGGGAAAATTTCTACTGTCCTACAAAACACTGCGCTTGCAACACGAGTCTACAAGCATAAAGTTTCATAGTAGACATCAATGTTGATCATGAATATGATTAGATCATGTTTATTGCAATACGTTTATTCATTTAAGTCAGAGAATAATTGTTGTTCAGTTTACATGAATAAAACCTTCTATGGTCATACACCCAATGTGAAGGGTTTATTGAACCTTGATCATAGTGATACACATATTCATAATATTGATGCCAAAATATGCAAAGTTGATAATGATAGTGCAACATACTTCTTGTGTTGCCGTTTAGGTCATATTGGTGTAAACTGTGAAGCGCATGAAGAAACTCCATGCGGATGGACTTTTGGAATCACTTGATTATGAATCATTCGATACTTGTGAACCATGCCTCATGGGCAAGATGACTAAAACTCCGTTCTCCGAAACAATGGAGTGAGCTAATGACTTATTGGAAATAATACATACCGATGTATGCGGTCTGATGAGTGTTGAAGCGCACGGCGGGTATCGTTATTTTCTAACCAAGATGATTTGAGTAGGTATGGGTATATCTACTTAATGAAACACAAGTTTGAAAACATTTGAAAAGTTCATAGAATTTTAGAGTGAAGTGGAGAATCATCGTAACAAGAAAATAAAGTTTCTATGATCTGATCGGGGAGGCTAATATTTGAGTTATGAGTTTAGCCTTCATTTAAAACAATGTGGAATTGTTTCACGACTCATGCCACTTGGAACACCATAGCCTAATGGTGTGTCCGGACATCATAACCGCACTTTATTAGATATGGTGCGATCTATGATGCCTCTTATCGATTTACCACTACCGTTTTGGGGTTATGCATTAGAGACAACCGCATTCACATTAAATTGGGCACCGTCTAAATCCGTTGAGACGACACCGTATGAACTGTGGTTTGGCAAGAAGCCAAAGCTGTTGTTTCTTAAAGTTTGGGTTTGTGATACTTATGTCAAAAGACGTCCGCCTGATAAGCTCGAAGCCAAATCGGAGAAGTGCGTCTTCGTAGGATACCCTAAGGAAACAATTGGGTACACCTTCTACCATAGATCTGAAGGGCAAGATCTTCGTTGCCAAGAATGGAACATTTATAGAGTTTCTCTAGAAAGAAGTGAGTAGGAGGAAAGTAGAACTTGATGAGGTAATTGTACCTTCTCTTGAATTGGAACGTAGCACATCACAGAAATCCGTTCCAATGATGTCTACACCAACTAGAGAGGAAGCAAACGATAATGATCATGAAACTTCATATCAAGTTGCTACTAAACCTCGTAGGTCAACCAGAGTACGATCCGCACCAGAAGTCATGTTACTAGACCAAAGCGAACCTACGAACTATGAAGAAGCTCTGATGAGCCCAGATTCCAATAAATGGCTTGAGGCCATGAAATCTGAGATAGGATCCATGTATGAGAACAAAGTGTGGACTTTGGTGGGCCTGCCCGATTATCGGTAAGCCATTGAGAATAAATGGATATTCAAAAAGAAGACAGACGTTGATGGTAATGTCACCATCTACAAAGCTTGACTTGTTGCGAAAGCTTTTCGACAAGTTCAAGGAGTTATCTACGATGAGACCTTCTCACCCGTAGCGAAGGTTAAGTCAGTCTGAATCATGTTAGCAATTGCCGCATTTTATAATTATGAAATCTGGCAAATGGATGACAAAACTGCATTCCTTAATGGATTTCTTAAAGAAGAGTTGTATAAGATGCAGCCGAAAGGTTTTTTCGATCCTAAAGGTGCTAAAAAAGTGTGCAAACTCTAGTGATCCATCTATGGACTGGTGCAAGCATCTCGGAGTTGGAATATATGTTTTGATGAGGTGATCAAAGCATATGGTTTTATACAGACTTGTGGTGAAACTTGTATTTACAAGAAAGTGAGTGGGAGCTTTGTAGCATTTCTGACATTATATGTGGATGACATATGGTTGATCATAAATGATATAGAATTTCTGGATAGCATAAAAGGATACTTAGATACGAATTTTCAATGAAAGACCTCAGTGAAGCTGCTTATATATTGGGCATCAAGATCTATAGAGATAGATCAAGACGCTTGATAGGACTTTCACAAAGCACATACCTTGATAAAGTTTTGAAGAAGTTCAAAATGGATCAGTCAAAGAAAGGGTTCTTGACTATGTTACAAGGTGTGAAGTTTAGTAAGACTCAAAACCCGACCATGGCATAATACATAGAGAGAATGAAAGTCATTCCCTATGCCCCAGTCATAGGTTCTATAAAGTATGCCATGCTGTGAACTAGACCTGTTGTGTGCCTTGCCATGAGTTTGGCAAGGGGATACAATAGTATCTAGGAGAAGATCACTGGACAATGGTCAAAATCATCCTTAGGTATGTAAAGAGGACTAAGGAAATGTTTCTCGGTTATGAGGTGATAAAGATTTCGTCATAAAGAGTTATGTCGATTCAAGCTTTGACACCAATCTGGATGACTCTGAGTCTCGATCTAGATACATATGGAAAGTGGGAGCAATTATCTAGAGTAGCTCCATGCAGAGCATTGTAGACATAGAAATTTCCCAAATATATATGGATCTGAATGTGACAGACCCATTGACTAAACCTTTCTCACAAGCAAAACATGATCACACCTTAGTACTCTTTGGGTGTTAATCACATGGCGATGTGAACTAGATTATTGACTCTAGTAAACTCTTTGGGTATTGGTCACATGGCGATGTGAACTATGGGTGTTAAATCACATGGTGATGAGAACTTGATTATTGACTCTAGGGCAAGTGGGAGACTGATGGAAATATACCCTAGAGGCAATAATAAAATGGTTATTATTATATTTCCTAAATAATGATAAAGGTTTATTATTCATGCTAGAATTGTATTGATCGGAAACTTAAATACATCTGTGAATACATAAACAAATACCGTGTCCATAGTAAGCCTCTACTAGACTAGCTCATTGATTAAAGATGGTTAAAGTTTCCTAACCATAGACATGTGTTGTCATTTGATAACAGGATCACATCATTAGGAGAATGATGTGATGGACAAGACCCATCTACTTGACTAGCTCGTTGATCGAATATGGTTATGTTTCCTAACCATAGACATGAGTTGTCATTTGATTAACGGGATCACATCATTAGGAGAATGATATGATTGACTTGACCCATTCCGTTAGCTTAGCACTTGATCGTTTAGTTTGTTGCTATTGCTTTCTTCATAACTCATACATGTTCCTATGACTATGAGATTATGCAACTCCCGTTTATCGGAGGAACACTTTGTGTGCTACCAAACGTCACAACGTAACTGGGTGATTATAAAGGTGCTCTACACGTGTCTCCAAAGGTACTTGTTGGGTTGGCGTATTTCGAGATTAGGATTTGTCACTCCGATTGTCGGAGAGGTATCTCTGGGCCCTCTCGGTAATGCACATCACCTAAGCCTTGCAGGCATTGCAACTAAATGAGTTAGTTGTGGAATGATGTATTACGGAATGAGTAAAGAGACTTGCCGGTAACGATATTGAACTAGGTATTGAGATACCGACGATCAATCTCGGGCAAGTAACATACCGATGACAAAGGGAACAACGTATGTTGTTATGCGGTCTGACCGATAAAGATCTTCGTAGAATATGTGGGAGCCAATATGAGCATCCAGGTTCCGCTATTGGTTATTGACCAGAAACATGTCTCGGTCATGTCTACATAGTTCTCGAACCCGTAGGGTCTGCACGCTTAACGTTTCAATGCTGGTTATATTATGAGTTTATGAGTTTTGATGTACCGAAGGTTGTTCGGAGTCCCGGATGTGATCACTGACATGACGAGGAGTCTTGAAATGGTCGAGACATGAAGATTGATATATTGGACGACTATATTCGGACACCGGAATGGTTCCGGGGGTTATCGGATATATACCGGAGTACCGAGGGGTTACCGGAACCCCCCGGGGGGTTATTGGGCCTCATGGGCCCAAAGTAGTGGAAGAGGAGAGGCAACGGGAGGTGGCGCGCAGCCCCCCTTGCCCTAATCCGAATTGGGAAAGGGAAGGGGGCGCGGCCCCCCTTCTCCTTCCTTCTCTCCACCCCCTACTTCCCCCTTCTCCTAGTTGGAATAGGAAAGGGGGGCAAAACCTACTTGGAGTAGGATTGCCCCCCCTTGGGCGCGCCTCCTCCTCCTGGCCGGCCCCCTCCTCCTCCACTCCTTTATATACGTGGCCAGGGGGCACCCCATAGACACAACAATTGATCTCTTAGCCGTGTGCGGTGCCCCCTTCCACCATAATCCACCTCGATCATATCGTAGCGACGCTTAGGCGAAGCCCTGCGACGGTAGAACATCATCATCGTCACCACGCCGTTGTGCTCACGGAACTCTCCCGTGAAGCTCTACTGGATTAGAGTTCGCGGGATGTCATCGAGCTGAACGTGTGCTGAACTCGGAGGTGCCGTGCGTTCGGTACTTGGATCGGTCGGATCTTGAAGACGTACGACTACATCAACCGCGTTGTGCTAATGCTTCCGCTTTCGGTCTACGATGGTACGTAGAAAACACTCTCCCCTCTCGTTTCTATGCATCACCATGATCTTGCGTGTGCGTAGGAATTTTTTTGAAATTACTACGTTCCCCAACAGTGGTATCAGAGCCTGGTTTTATGCGTTGATGTTATATGCACGAGTAGAACACAAGTGAGTTGTGGGCGATATAAGTCATACTGCTTACCAGCATGTCATACTTTGGTTCGGCGGTATTGTTGGATGAAGCGGCCCGGACCGACATTACGCATACGCTTACGCGAGACTGGTTCTACCGACGTGCTTTGCACACAGGTGGCTGGCGGGTGTCAGTTACTCCAACTTTAGTTGAACCAAGTGTGGCTACGCCCGGTCCTTGCGAAGGTTAAAACAACATCAACTTGACAAACTATCGTTGTGGTTTTGATGCGTAGGTAAGAACGGTTCTTGCTTAGCCCGTAGCAGCCACATAAAACTTGCAAAAACAAAGTAGAGGACGTCTAACTTGTTTTTGCAGGGCATGTTGTGATGTGATATGGTCAAGACATGATGCTTAATTCTATTGTATGAGATGATCATGTTTTGTAACCGAGTTATCGGCAACTGGCAGGAGCCATATGGTTGTGGCTTTATTGTATGCAATGCAATCGCCCTGTAATGCTTTACTTTATCACAAAGCGGTAGCGATAGTCGTGGAAGCATAAGATTGGCGAGACGACAACGATGCTACAATGGAGATCAAGGTGTCGCGCCGGTGACGATGGTGATCATGAAGGTGCTTCGGAGATGGAGATCACAAGCACAAGATAATGATGGCCATATTATATCACTTATATTGATTGCATGTGATGTTTATCTTTTATGCATCTTATCTTGCTTTGATTGATGGTAGCATTATAAGATGATCTCTCACTAAATTTCAAGATTAAAGTGTTCTCCCTGAGTATGCACTGTTGCCAAAGTTCGTCGTGCACAGACACCACGTGATGATCGGGTGTGATAAGCTCTACGTCCATCTACAACGGGTGCAAGCCAGTTTTTGCACATGCAGAATACTGAGGTTAAAATTGACGATCCTAGCATATGCAGATATGGCCTCGGAACACTGAGACCAAAAGGTCGAGCGTGAATCATATAGTAGATATGATCAACATACTGATGTTCACCATTGAAAGCTACTCCATTTCATGTGATGATCGGTTATGGTTTAGTTGATTTGGATCACGTGATCACTTAGAAGATTAGAGGGATGTCTTTCTAAGTGGGAGTTCTTAAGTAATATGATTAATTGAACTTAAATTTATCATGATCTTAGTACCTGATAGTATTTTTCTTGTCTATGTTTGATTGTAGATAGATGGCCCGTGCTGTTGTTCCATTGAATTTTAATGCGTTCCTTGAGAAAGCAAAGTTGAAAGATGATGGTAGCAATTACACAGACTGGGTCCGTAACTTGAGGATTATCCTCATTGCTGCAGAAGAATTACGTCCTGGAAGCACCGCTGGGTGCCAGGCCTGCTGCAGGAGCAACACCAGATGTTATGAACATCTGGCAAAGCAAAGTTGATGACTACTCAATAGTTCAGTGTGCCATGCTTTACGACTTAGAATCGGGACTTCAATGACGTTTTGAACGTCATGGAGCATATGAGATGTTCCAGGAGTTGAAGTTAATATTTCAAGCAAATGCCTGGATTGAGAGATATGAAGTCTCCAATAAGTTCTATAGCTGCAAGATGGAGGAGAATAGTTCTGTCAGTGAACATATACTCAAAATGTCTGGGTATCATAATCACTTGACTCAACTGGGAGTTAATCTTCCTGTTGATAGTGTCATTGACAGAGTTCTTCAATCACTGCCACCAAGCTACAAGAGCTTTGTGATGAACTATAACATGCAAGCGATGGATAAGACAATTCCCGAGCTCTTCGCAATGCTAAAGGCTGCGGAGGTAGAAATCAAGAAGGAGCGTGAAGTGTTGATGGTCAATAAGACCGCCAGTTTCAAGAAAAAGGGCAAAGGGAAGAAGAAGGGGAACTTCAAGAAGAACAACAAACAAGTTGCTGCTCAGGAGAAGAAACCTAAGTCTGGACCTAAGCCTGAAACTGAGTGCTTCTACTGCAAGCAGACTGGTCACTGGAAGCGGAACTGCCCCAAGTATTTGGCGGATAAGAAGGATGGCAAGGTGAACAAAGGTATATGTGATATAAATGTTATTGATGTGTACCTTACTAGAGCTCGCAGTAGCACCTGGGTATTTGATACTGGTTCCGTTGATAATATTTGCAACTCAAAACAGGGACTGCGGATTAAGTGAACACTGGCCAAGGACGAGGTGACGATGCGCGTGGGAAATGGTTCCAAAGTCGATGTGATCGCGGTCGGCACGCTACCTCAACATCTACCTTCGGGATTAGTCTTAGACCTAAATAATTGTTATTTGGTGCCAGCGTTGAGCATGAACATTATATCTGGATCTTGTTTGATGCGAGACGGTTATTCATTTAAATCAGAGAATAATGGTTGTTCTATTTATATGAGTAATATCTTTTATGGTCATGCACCCTTGAAGAGTGTTCTATTTTTGATGAATCTCGATAGTAATGATACACATATTCATAATGTTGAAGTTAAAAGATGTAGAGTTGATAATGATAGTGCAACATATTTGTGGCACTGCCGTTTAGGTCATATCGGTGTAAAGCGCATGAAGAAACTCCATACTGATGGACTTTTGGAACCACTTGATTATGAATCACTTGGTACTTGCGAACCACGCCTCATGGGCAAGATGACTAAAACGCCGTTCTCCGGTACTATGGAGAGAGCAACAGATTTGTTGGAAATCATACATACAGATGTATGTGGTCCGATGAATGTTGAGGCTCATGGCGGATATCGTTATTTTCTCACCTTCACAGATCATTTAAGCAGATATGGGTATATCTACTTGATGAAACATAAATCTGAAACATTTGAAAAGTTCAAAGAATTTCAGAGTGAAGTTGAAAATCATCGTAACAAGAAAATAAAGTTTCTATGATCTGATCGTGGAGGAGAATATTTGAGTACGAGTTTGGTCTACATTTGAAACAAAGCGGAATAGTTTCGCAACTCACGCCATCCGGAAAACCACAGCGTAATGGTGTGTCCGAACGTCGTAATCGTACTTTACTAGATATGGTGCGATCTATGATGTCTCTTACTGATTTACCGCTATCGTTTTGGCGTTATGCTTTAGAGACGGCCGCGTTCACATTAAATAGGGCACCATCGAAATCCGTTGAGACGAAGCCTTATGAACTGTGGTTTGGCAAGAAACCAAAGTTGTCGTTCCTTAAAATTTGGGGCGGCGATGCTTATGTGAAAAAGCTTCAAACTGATAAGCTCGAACCCAAATCGGAGAAATGTGTCTTCATAGGATACCCAAAGGAGACTGTTGGGTACACCTTCTATCATAGATCCAAAGGCAAGACATTCGTTGCTAAGAATGGATCCTTTCTAGAGAAGGAGTTTCTCTCGAAAGAAGTGAGTAGGAGGAATGTAGAACTTGATGAGGTATCCGTACCTGCTCCCTTATTGGAAAGTAGCTCATCACAGAAACCGGTTCCTGTGACAACTATACCAATTAGTGAGGAAGTTAATCATGATGATCATGATACTTCAAATCAAGTTATTACTGAACCTCGTAGATCAACCAGAGTCAGATCCGCGCCAGAGTGGTACGGTAATCCTGTTCTGGAAGTCATGCTACTAGATCATGATGAACCTACGAACTATGAAGAAGCGATGGTGAGCCTAGATTCCGCAAAATGGCTTAAAGCCATGAAATCTGAGATGGGATCCATGTATGAGAACAAAGTGCGGACTTTGGTTGACTTGCCCATTGATCGGCAAGCAATTGAGAATAAATGGATCTTCAAGAAGAAGACTGACGCTGACGGTAATGTTACTGTCTACAAAGCTCGACTTGTTGCGAAAGGGTTTTGACAAGTTCAAGGGATTGACTACGATGAGACTTTATCACCCGTAGCGATGCTTAAGTCTGTCCGAATCATGTTAGCGATTGCCGCATTTTATGATTATGAAATTTGGCAGATGGATGTCAAAACTGCATTCCCGAATGGATTTCTAGAAGAAGAGTTATATATGATGCAATCGGAAGGTTTTGTCGATCCAAAGGGAGTTAAACAAAGTGTGCAAGCTCCAGCGATCCATTTATGGACTGGTGCAAGCCTCTCGGAGTTGGAATAAACGCTTTGATAGTGTGATCAAAGCATTTGGTTTTATACAGACTTTTGGAGAAGCCTGTATTTACAAGAAAGTGAGTGGGAGCTCGGTAGCATTTCTGATATTATATGTGGATGACATATTATTGATTAGAAATGATATAGAATTTCTGGTTAGCATAAAGGGATACTTGAATAAGAGTTTTTCAATGAAAGACCTCGGTGAAGCTGCTTACATATTGGGCATTAAGATCTATAGAGATAGATCAAGACGCTTAATTGGACTTTCACAAAGCACATACCTTGAAAAAGTTTTGAAGAAGTTCAAAATGGATCAAGCAAAGAAAGGGTTCTTACCTGTGTTACAAGGTGTGGAGTTGAGTAAGACTCAATGTCCGACCACTACAGAAGATAGAGAGAAAATGAAAGATGTTCCCTATGTTTCAGCCAGAGGCTCTATCATGTATGAAATGCTGTGTACCAGACCTGATGTGTGCCTTGCTATAAGTCTAGCAGGGAGGTACCAAAGTAATCCAGGAGTGGATCGCTGGACAGCAGTTAAGAACATCCTAAAGTACCTGAAAAGGACTAAGGATATGTTTCTTGTTTATGGAGGTAACAAAGAGCTCATCGTAAATGGTTACGGTGATGCAAGCTTTGACACTGATCCGGATGATTCTAAATCGCAAACCAGATACGTGTTTTTATTGAACGGTGGAGCTGTCAGTTGGTGCAGTTCTAAACAAAGCGTCGTGGTGGAATCTACATGTGAAGCGGAGTACATAGCTGCTTCGGAAGCAGCAAATGAAGGAGTTCATATCCGATCTAGGTGTCATACCTAGTGCACCGGGACCAATGAAAATCTTTTGTGACAATACTGGAGCAATTGCCTTAGCGAAGGAATCCAGATTTCACAAGAGAACCAAGCACATCAAGAGATGCTTCAATTCCATCCGGGATTTAGTCTAGGTGGGAGACATAGAAATTTGCAAGATACATACGGATCTAAATGTTGCAGACCCTTTGACTAAGCCTCTTCCACGAGCAAAACATGATCAACACAAAGGCTCCATGGGTGTTAGGATCATAACAGTGTAATCTGGATTATTGACTCTAGTGCAAGTGGGAGACTGAAGGAAATATGCCCTAGAGGCAATAATAAAGTTATTATTTATTTCCTTATATCATGATAAATGTTTATTATTCATGCTAGAATTGTATTAACCGGAAACATAATACATGTGTAAATACATAGACAAACAGAGTGCCACTAGTATGCCTCTACTTGACTAGCTCGTTGATCGAAGATGGTTATGTTTCCTAACCATAGACATGAGTTGTCATTTGATTAACGGGATCACATCATTAGGAGAATGATATGATTGACTTGACCCATTCGGTTAGCTTAGCACTTGATTGTTTAGTTTGTTGCTATTGCTTTCTTCATAACTTATACATGTTCCTATGACTATGAGATTATGCAACTCCCGTTTACCGAAGGAACACTTTGTGTGCTACCAAACGTCACAACGTAATTGGGTGATTATAAAGGTGCTCTACAGGAGTCTCTAAAGGTACTTGTTGGGTTGGCGTATTTCGATATTAGGATTTGTCACTCCGATTGTCGGAGAGGTATCGCTGGGCCCTCTCAGTAATGCACATCACCTAAGCCTTGCAAGCATTGCAACTAAATGAGTAAGTTGCGGAATGATGTATTACAAAATGAGTAAAGAGACTTGCCGGTAACGATATTGAACTAGGTATTGAGATACCGACGATCGAATCTCGGGCAAGTAACATACCGATGACAAAGGGAACAACGTATGTTGTTATGCGGTCTGACTGATAAAGATCCTCGTAGAATATGTGGGAGACAATATGAGCATCTAGGTTCCGCTATTGGTTATTTACCGGAGACATGTCTCGGTCATGTCTACATAGTTCTCGAACCCGTAGGGTCTGCACGCTTAACGTTTCGATGCTGGTTATATTATGAGTTTATGAGTTTTGATGTACCGAAGGTTGTTTGGAGTCCCGGATGTGATCACCGACATGACGAGGAGTCTCAAAATGGTCGAGACATGAAGATTGATATATTGGACGACTATATTCGGACACCGGAATGGTTCCGGGGGTTATCGGATATATACCGGAGTACCGGGGGGTTACCGGAAGCCCCCCGGAGGAGAGGCAGCAGGAGGTGGCGTGCAGCCCCCCTTGCCCCAATCCGAATTGGGAAAGGGAAGGGGGCGCGGCCCCCCTTCTCCTTCCTTCTCTCCACCTCCTCCTTCCCCCTTCTCCTAGTTGGAATAGGAAAGGGGGGCAAAACATACTTGGAGTAGGATTGCCCCCCCTTGGGCGCGCCTCCTCCTCCTGGCCGACCCCCTCCTCCTCCACTCCTTTACATACGTGGCCAGGGGGCACCCCATAGACACAACAATTGATCTCTTGATCTCTTAGCCATGTACGGTGCCCCCTTCCACCATAATCCACCTCAATCATATTGTAGCGGTGCTTAGGTGAAGCCCTGCGACGGTAGAACATCATCATCGTCACCACGCCGTTGTGCTGACGGAACTCTCCCATGAAGATCTACTGGATTGGAGTTCGCGGGACGTCATCAAGCTGAACGTGTGCTGAACTTGGAGGTGCCATGCGTTCGGTACTTGGATCGGTCGGATCGTGAAGACGTACGACTACATCAACCACGTTGTGCTAACGCTTCCGCTTTCGGTCTACGAGGGTACGTAGACAACACTCTCCCCTCTCCTTGCTATGCATCACCATGATCTTGCGTGTGCGTAGGAATTTTTTTGAAATTACTACGTTCCCCAACAGAGGTTTCTTGGTCATGTCTACATACTTCTCGAACCCGTAGGGTCCGCACGCTTAATGTTCGTTGACGATATATTGTTATATGAGTTATATGTTTTGGTGACTGAATGTTGTTCGGAGTTCCGGATGAGATCATGCACATGAAAAGGTGTATCGAAATGGTCGAGAGGTAAAGATTGATATATAGGACGATGGTATTTGGACATCGAAAGTGTTTCGGGACGTACTAGGGAGGAATCGGCTCACCGGAAGGGGTTCTGGGCACCCCCGGCAAGTTATGGGCCTTATGGGCCAAAGGAGTGTACACACCAGCCCACAAGGGGGCTGATGCGCCCCTCCCTTGTTTGGCCAGCCCTAGGGAAGGAAAAGGGGGAGGTATAGCCCCTCCTGTCCTTTCCCTCTCATGGGAGAAAGGAGGGGGGGCGCCACCCTCCCCTGCCTTTTCCCGCAATCCAAATAAGGAAAGGGGGCGGCTTGGGAGGGACCCCAAGTACGATTCCTCCTACTTGGGCGCCTCCTTTGGCTGTTCCTCCCTCCCTCCCACCTATATATATATATGTCGGAGGGGGGCACCTAGCACACAACAGACAATTGCCTAGCTGTGTGTGGCGCCCCCTCCACCGTTTACACCCTGGTCATATTTTTCTAGTGCTTAGGCGAAGCCCTGCGGAGATCACTTCACTATCACCGTCACCACGCCGTCGTGCTACCGAAACTCATCTACTACCTCGCCGTCTTGCTGGATCAATAAGGCGGAGGACGTCACCGAGCTGAACATGTGCAGAACGCGGAGGTGCCGTGTGTTTGGTACTAGATCAGTTGGAGCGCGAAGAAAGTTCGACTACATCAACCGCGTTGTGAAATGCTTCCGCTTACGGTCTACGAGGGTACGTAGACACACTCTCCCCTCTCGTTGTTATGCATCTCCATGGATAGATCATTGCGTAGGCGTAGAAATATTTTGTTTTCCATGCTACAATTCCCAACAAATTGCCCTATTAATAATAATCCATTTATTTATCTAATTGACATTTCATATTAAGCACACAATATATTTCATTTCCATATTAAGGAAGCAGGATTTAATAATTGAAATACATCAGAGTACAACATCATATAGCTTCAGCGCTCAGCTACCCCATTACACAACTGCACCATCACCAAGTTTCACATGCAACATCTACAACCTTTCGAAATTAGCATCATAGACAGAACATTGACAGATGAATCTCATGTGGAAAACTGCTCAAGCAGAGGGTGAATATTGAGCCTTCATTGATGTTGATGGTCTTTGCAACTTTAGGCTAGTGCCTGTGGATGATTGACCGTCCATTCTTCGTCCTCTTCAGGAACACTTCAATATTGAACCGTGGGTGTTGTATGAAAACCTTCCTCGCCTCCTGACCATACAGGTGGTTTGAGAGGTAGTGAACTGCTTTGGCAAGGCCTGATGTCGGTGTACTAAAGTAGGGGTACCCTTAGTACCCCGAACTTGTGCACGGGCAGTCGCAGCGTCCCGCGGCAAGGCCTGCCAGGTCACCGCCAAGAACCTCCGTGGTCCCTTTGAAGACCATTCAAGAACAAAGTACTCAAGACAAGACCCCGGCAAGAGGAGCTTGCCGGGAAGAAGTCAAGACCCCGGCAAGAGGAGCTTGCCGGGAAGGCCATCAGAAGCGTCCCAAGGCCCCGGCAAGAGGCGCTTGCCGGGAAGGCCGTCCAAGGCATTCCAAGGAACTTGCCGCGGCGCGCTACGCGCCCCGACAAGGCCCGGTGAGCGACAAGCTCCCGGAAGCGACAAGTCGACGGCCGCGGCAAGGCGCTTGCCGCGGCAAGCCCCCACTCCACGCCCGCGGTCCAGCACATCCACCCACGTGTCGCTCCGGGGCCCCTCCCAAGCACACGTGGCAGGAGGCTGTGCAGCTAGGGGCGTGCGGTGGCACGCAGGCGCTGACAAGACAACCATCGTGGCAAGACGGTGGCGTCCCTAGCGGTCCCTTTCGGTGCTGTCTAGGCGACACAGACGGGCATTTAATGCCCTTGTCCCCTGCCGTCAGGGTTAGATATGATAACACTGTAGCCGCTAGCTGTGCCTACTACAGCACCTAGCTGTGCCTACCCACGGCACCCTTTTCCACTTTTTCCCTCCGTTGCCCGATGTCGGTAACCCCTTGAGCATATAAAAGGAGGCCCGGGGCAACGTAGAGAGGGGTTCAGCAATTCCACACACTCACGCTCGATCTCGCTCCCGAGCTAGAAATCAATACCAATCCACAAAGCAGGAGTAGGGTTTTACGCATCCGTGCGGCCCGAACCTGGGTAAATCGCTCAGGTGCTTCTCCTCGATTTACTCCTCGCACGACCAACCGCCGCGAGCTTCCCCTCGATCTGCTCTTTGCGCAACCTCCGCCCCCCGCCGAACCAAAAGGGATCCGGTCCGCCAGTCCCATAGGTGCCCGTGGATCAGAAACCCCGGCACCTGAAAACAAGGATATGAATAAATATCTTCTCCAGATTTGAAATGGCGCAAAGGCATTAAAAAGACAAGGTATAACTGTTTTTTTAGGAATGGACAGTAGGAGAGGCTCCTACTGTGTTTTCAGTTTCTACCATCCCGTAGTGAAATGATGTCTTCTTCATTATGCAGACAAAGATCTTGTTTTTTGTGGCTCATTTCCTTATCATAACAATCTTTCTGAGTTTCTTGACTTGACTGATATTAATGGATAACACATTTCCACATATGCAAAAAGGGTCAAATAGTGGGTCAAAACCTCTGAAAGCAGGACCTACATGTGCAATACCAAATTTTTAAAAACCTAATACTGAAAAACAAGAAGTGGAAAGGTGTGTTATTAACTGCAACATGCCTAATATTTAAAAACAAGCAAACATAGTCATTCAAACTTGTATTGTGCGGGTCTAAGTACACTAGTTATTGGCCCTGTTTGGATCCATGGGTTAGAGTTAGTTTGAGCTAGTTTAGGCTCAAATAGCCCTAAAGTATCCAAACATGAGGCCTAGTTTGACCTAGTTGTGTCAGACCCACCCAAAACAACTATCCCACCCAAGAGGTGCTGATTGGGGCTAGTTCTCCTAGTGCATTTATTGTCAATCTAACACTATCATCCAAACACCTCTTTGGCTAGAGTTAGTTCAGGGTTAGTCATTGTTTAGTATCATTGTTATTTAGGAAGCGTAGGATAGCGTAGGATTTATTCTACCTTGAATTGTACTCCAAGATGACCATGTATTGCTATATATGTGCCCACGAGGCTCAAGCAGTACAATCAACTATTCCACCAATCTCTCTCTCCCTTTTAACTGTCATGAGCTAGAAACTAACTCTAACCTCTAGCTAAGTTAGAATATCCAAATAGTGCCATTGTTAAATCAAATGGAAAGGCGTGTTCAACACTCCCTCCGGTCCTTTTTACTCTTCATATAAGAATTATCTGAAGTCAGACTTCATAAAGTTTGACCTTATTTATATGAAAAAATATCAACATCTAGCATGCTAAAGTTATATAATATGAAAATTGATGTCAGGACACATGTACTGACATTTATTTCATATTGTAAATGTTGGTATTTTTTTATATAAATTGGTCAAACTTTATGAGGCTTGACTTTAGACAAATCTTATATCTGAACTAAAAAGATTCGGAGGGAGTACAACATGCTTAACACCAACCAAATATAGTCATTCATAGAGCTATTGTTAAATTTGGTATTGATGAAATTGAACTGCACAGTTCATACTAGAACATATAGAAGATCACAATGTTAATAGCTGAAATAAACAAGGCATAATACGAACAACCAAAGATGGCAATTGAAACTGGACATAGGCTAACTACAAACAACTGAACAACCATAAACCGTAGAAATAAACAAGGTGTAATGCAAAGAACCTAATATAGAAATAAATACTGGACATGTTCTCACTACAAAAGGTGTTCAAGAAAACAAATCATGGGTTTCCTCACTTGTCACAAATTGCCTCCTCCTCGTGGTCGCCATCGATGAGGTCTGACTTGGCAGCTGAGGATCCTGAGCCAGCATCGCAGAACGTGTCCTTCAGAAATGAAAAAAGGGGCTCCATGGCGATGAAGGATGATAGATTGTTCATAACGAGTCGCAGGAGATCAGCGGCAAGGCCATTGTTGAGATCGACGGCTGGCGAACCCAAAGGGTTGGGGGTGGGAAACTTAACCTGTGACATAACCCGCGTCAAGCCGTCGGTGTCGACGACCTCGATGTCATATGATAAATCCATTTTGCATCATGCTTCTATATTGATATTTATTGCATTATGGGATGTTATTACACATTATATCACAATACTTATGCCTCTTCTCTCTTATTTTAGAGACCTATTCTGCACAACTCCAAAAGTCCTCAAACTTCACGGAGCATGTTTTTGGAATATATAAAAATATTGGGTGAAGAAAGTACGAGAGGGGGCCACCAGCCAGCCACAAGGGTGGAGGGCGCCCTACCCCCTGGGCGCGCCCCCGACCTTGTGGGCCCCCTGGCAGTCCTCGGTGCCCATATTTGGCTTTATGGTGTGTTTTGACTTGGAAAAAATCAGAAGGAATCTTTCGGGATGAAGCGCCGCCTCTCGAGGCGAAACCTGAGCAGAACCAATCTAGGGCTCCGTCGGAGCTATTCTGCCGGGGAAACATCCCTTCGGGAGGGGGAAATCATCGCCATCATCAGCACCATCGATCCTCTCATCGACAGGGGGTCAATCTCCATCAACATCTTCAACAGCACCATCTCCTCTCAAACCCTAGTTCATCTCTTGTATTCAATGTTTGTCCCAAAATCTCAGACTGGTATCTGTCGGTTGCTAGTAGTGTTGATTACTCCTTGTAGTCGATTCTAGTTGGTTTATCCGGTGGAAGATTATATTTTTAGATCCTTAATGATAATTAATACTCCTCTGATCTTGATCATAAATTGATGCGGCTTGAAGCTACATTAGTATTTCCCCAAAGAGGAAGGGATGATGCAGCACAGCGGCGGTAGGTATTTCCCTCAGTGATGAGACCAAGGTTATCGAACTAGTAGGAGAACCAAGCAACACAACGTAAACATCCCCTACACACAAATAACAAATACTTGCAACCCGACGTGTAAAAGGGGTTGTCAATCCCTTTCGGGTAGCGGCGCCCCAAGATAGGCAGACAGGCGTGAAATAAATTGTAGTAGATTGATAGATCAAACGCCAAATAAAATAAATAAGAATAAAACGCAGCAAGGTATTTTGTATTTTTGGTTTAATAGATCTGAAAATAAAAGTAAAGGAAAAGTAGATCACAAAGGCAAATATATTAAAGAAGAGACCCGAGGGTCGTAGGTTTCACTAGTGGCTTCTCTCTCGAGAAAAATAGCAAACGGTGGGAAAACAAATTACTGCTGGGCAATTGATAGAACTTCAAATAATCATGAAGATATCCAGGCAATGATCATTACATAGGCATCACATCCAGGATTAGTAGACCGACTCCTGCCTGCATCTACTACTATTACTCCACACATCGACCGCTATCCAGCATGCATCTAGTGTATTAAGATCATGGGGAAATGGAGTAATGCAATAAGAACGATGACATGATGTAGACAAGATCTATCTATGTAGAGATAGACCCCATTGTTTTATCCTAAGGAACAACGATACATATGTGTCTGTTCCCCTTCTCTCATTGGGATCAAGCACCGTAAGAGCGAACCCACTACAAAGCACCTCTTCCCATTGCAAGATAAATATATCAAGTTGGCCAAACAAAACCCAAATATCAGAGAAGAAATACGAGGCTATAAGCCATCATGCATATAAGAGATCAAAGAAACTAAAATAACTTTCATGGACATAAAATGATAGATCTGATCATAAACTCAAAGTTCATCCGATCCCAAAAAACACACTGTAAAACGAGTGACATCATATGCATCTCCAAGAGACCATTGTATTTAGAATCAAACGAGAGAGAGGAAGCCACCTAGCTACTAACTACGGACCCAAAGGTCTACAAAAAACTACTCACGCATCATCGGAGAGGCACCAATGGAAGTGGTCAACCCCTCCGTGATGGTGTCTAGATTGGATCTGGTGGTTTTGGACTCTATGGTGGCTGGAATTGATTTTCGTCGACTCCCCTAGGGTTTCTGGAATATTGGGGTATTTATAGAGCAAAGAGGCGATCCGAGGGGCACCCGAGGTGGGCACAACCCACCAGGGCGCGCCTGGGCCTCCTGGCACACCCTGGTGGGTTGTGCTCCCCTCGGAGCATCCCCCAAGCGCTACCTTGGCCCATTGGGTGTCTTCTGGTCCATAAAAAATCTCCGTGAAGTTTCGTTGCATTTGGACTCCGTTTGGTATTGATTTCTTGCGATGTAAAAAACATGTAGAAAACAACAACTAGCACTTGGCACTATGTCAATAGGTTAGTACCAAAAATGATATAAAATGGCTATAAAATGATTATAAAACATCCAAGATTTATAATATAACAGCATGGAACAATAAAAAATAATATATACATTGGAGACATATCAGCATCCCCAAGCTTAAGTCTTGCTCGTCCTCAAGTAGGTAAGTGAGAAAAATAGAATTTTTGATGTGGAATGCTGCCTAACATGTCATATCATATTATTTTTCTCTATAGCATGGAAATTTGGACTTCTATATGATTCAAAGCAATAGTCTAGTCTTGACATGATAACTTAAATACTCAAGCATATCAACAAGCAACCATGTCTTTCAAAATATCAACACTAAAATAAGCAATCCCTAGCCCATCATGCTCAATCATTGATCCATTCATGAAACACACTCGCATATTAACTACACCCAATACTCAAGTACGATCATAGTGCCTCCTAGTTGGTGCTTTATAAGAGAAGATGGAGACTCAAATTCAAAATAAAAGTTGGATAAAGTAAAAGAAAGGCCCTTCATAGAGGGAAGTAGGGATTTGTAGAGGTGCTAGAGCTCAGAGCAAAAAACATAGAGGTAAAAACATTTTGGGAGGTGTGCCTTTCCCACCAACGAAAACGACTTAGAGTTCCCAACAATTTCCATGCTAGATATATCATAGGCGGTTCCCAAACAGAAATTAAAGGTTATTCCTTTTTCAACCACACTTTCACTTTCCATGGCTAACCGTATCCATAGGTGCCTTCCATACCAACACTTTCCAAGGAATTTATTATTTGACAACATAAAGTAAATTCATTTTTCATTTTGGGGACTGGGCATGCCTAATACCTTTGCCTTACTCTCGTGCAATGACAAGTGAATAAACACTCATCGTGAGAATGCCACATCTAGCATGGAAAATATTAGCCACCCCTCACCACCTTGTTAGCTGTACAAGCACACAAAAGAGAAATTTGTTTTGAATATTAGAGATGGCACATACAAATTTGCTTAGAACGGCAAAAGAATACCACATATAGGTAGGTATAGTGGACTCATATGGCAAAACTATTTTAAAGGATTTGGGATGCACAAGTAGTGATCATACTTAGTGCAAAATGAAGGATAGCAAAATGTTGAGAAGCGACCAACCAAGAAACGAATAATCTCATAAGCGAGCATTAAGCATAATTAACATGGAATAATGCACCCCAAGTAGGATATAATTTCGTTGCATAATTATTGACTTTCATGCTTGCATAGGGAATCACAAACCTTAACACCAATATTCTTACTAAAGCATAATTACTCATCAACATGACTCACATCACATCATCATATCTCAAAACTATTACTAATAATCATGTTTATTTTGTCCAATGATCTTCATGAAAGTTTTTATTATATCCTTCTTGGATATCTATCACTTTGGGACTAATTTTCATGTGTTGCTTTTGATAAGCTCAAATAAATATAAATGAAGATCATGAGCATAATATTTCTTTCTCTCAAATTAATTTAAGTGAAGCAAGAGAGAATTTCTTGAAAATTTTACTAACTCTCAAATAAATCTAAGTGAAGAAAGAGAGCATTTCTTCAAAAATACTAAAGCACACAGTGCTCAAAAAGATATATGTGAAGCACTAGTGGAAGTCCATAGCTCATAAAAATTTAAGTGAAGCTTAGAGAGAAATTCTAACAAGTCATGACATAATTTTGGCTCTCTCAAATAGGTGTTTCCAGCAAGGAATCAAGACTTAAAACACAAAATAACATAAACAAAGACTCATATCACACAAGACGCTCCAAGCAAAAAACATAGTATGTGTCGAATAAAAATATAGCTTCGAGTAAAATACCGATGGTCGTTAGAATAAAGAGGGGATGACACTCGGGGCATCCCCAAGCTTAGTCTCTTCTTACTCCTTATTCCTTCATCCATCGTAAGATAACCCTAAACTTGAGAACTTCAATCACACAAAACTCAACAAAAGCCTTCATGAAATCCATTAGTATAAGAAAACAAATCACTACTATAAGTGTTGTAGTAAACCAATTCATATATTGTTCTTTCATTATATCTACTGTATTCCAACTTTTCTATGGAAAAAACTCATCAAAGAAAACCATAGAGCCATCAAAACAAGCACACAATGCAAAGAAAATAGAATCTATCAAAAACATAATGGTCTGTAGCAATATGGATATTACGAATACTTCTACAACCACAAAAACTCTGATAAACTAGGACGTCCTGGGAAATTTGTATATTAATCTACTACAAAAGGAATGGATATTTTATCACTCTCTAGTTAAAAATTAAAATTATTTTCGCGAGCACAAAAGTTTCTGTTTTTTCAGCAAGATCAAACAACTATCACCCAAGAAGATCCTAAAGGCTTTACTTGGCACAAACACTAATTAGAACACAAAAAGCACAATCATTATTCAGAGCCCATGAAGACAAGGATGGTGGCACTTTATGAAGGCCCAAGGCCCAAAGGCGGGTTAAGGCCTGTTGATATAAACCGACATTATCATGTAACTTGTATTGTAAGATAGGAGGAATAGAGACCGACCCAGACATGTTGATGATCCGGTCCTGGGACTCTGTAAACCGGTGGGCATCGAACTATGTATATAAAGGGACGACCCGGCGGCGGTTTAGGGACAACACAACAACTCGAGAGCCAGGCAAAGTGGATTCGCTCCCTGGTCATCGAAACCCTAGCAATTCCATCACAACTGGAGTAGGCCTTTACCTTCATCGTAAGGGGCCGAACCAGTATAAAACTCTCGTGCCCCTTGTCCGCTTTAACCCCTTTAAGCTAACCCGTAGTGATGGCTCCACGACTAAGTCCTTTCACAAGGACATCTGTCGTGACAAAACCACGACAGTTGGCGCCCACCGTGGGGCCATCACACGATGGTTTCGAGTTCTTGAAGGGCAGCTTCGAAGGACTTAAGGGATACATTGTGGGCCGGATGACTAAAAGTCATCATGGCAAGCTCTACATCGACAACGCGGGATGGGGTCCCGAGGCCGGTTCAATAGAATACGGGTACCGGGTCCCCTTCGGTGGAATTCACGTCTTCATCGGCAAGATCGACGAACTGGGCCCTAAGCCAGACATTTGCACCGACATCATCAAGACGGCTCAGCGTGCAAGCTCTGCCCAGATTCAGCCCGCCGTAAAGCATGTCTTCGTAGGTGTCATCCATGGAGCAGAATATGAGGATAGATCGGCATCTGGTGGTGAAACCGTTGTCTTCTCTGATGACGAGTCTTCAACCGGGCAGACCGAGTCGCTGTACCAGCTGCAGGATGGCCGGATTAGTGGAGGTTCTGATGGCAACAATATTCATGGACGGTACACAACCAGGGCAATAACCAGGGCAACACTCTTCTATCACCGCGGCAATGATCTCCGGTTCAGCAACAGCGACACCAGCAGGAGCAGGGGGCTCTGCGCCACCTCCGGCTCAGGTTTTGTCCGATCTATTCGATGCTTTGGCAACGTTGCTGGCAGCAGAGGTGGAAGCGGCAAACCGGGATCAGCACAATGTAGATATTGCAAAGGTGAATGATCAGATAACTCAAGCTAAAGCGGACTTGGCAGCAGAAAACACCAGGATGGCTACAGAGCAGGCCGGATTGGAGGCTCAGGCGTACCGGCTTATGCTGGATCAAAGTGCGTCGAATGACGTCATGAGGATAAGATATCGATAGCGCCTTCCGTCAGTCTTGGAGGTGAGGAATCTCTTTAACACACCCGGAGCGGGAACCAGTAACCAACCAGTGGTAAACCGGGCAGAAGCACCGGTAACAGGAGCGCCGGTTCAGCCACGCACGATGGACCCGCTTCGTCACGATAACATCTTGTCACAACACATTCCAACACCCCCGGGTCATTAATCCAACATGTTGGATAACATTGTGGCCGCCGCTTCACGATTGGCAGCTCTCCAAATCGAAGGCGAGTCACCGGTGGCAGTTGAGACACGACGGGCTCCTTCAAACGGCTTTAACCCAGCAGCAGGCTTATTCGCATAGTCACGAGAGGATTCATTCCACCCCCCGTCCAAGTCGGAGCTACAGCAGGCATATTGATGAACCAGCTGTGTCAAGCAGTGCGCGGCACCATAACACAGCAGGTGGTGGTGCTAATGCACAAGATGTGGTGGATCATGGCCGAGCGCGTCAAGAGGCCGAGTTAGCAGCACATCACGCAACTCGTCAGCCTACTCCGGTTCATCCAACCACTTCAAGGGAGCCAGGTGTGGTCTTCAGTTCTTTGGGGCTACCGTGCCTCACCCCAGCCTTGCGTAATGTGCAACTGCCCAAGGATTTTAAGGGCCCTCGTAAGGTGCCCAATTATACAGCCGTTTTGCCCCCTGAGTCATGGGCTGAGAGTTATGAGATGGTGATGGAGATGCTGGATGTGGATGAAGCGGTATGTGCTAAGTATTTTACCATGATGTTGGAAGGAACAGCTCATACTTGGTTAAAAAGTTTACCAGCTAACTCCATTGGGTCCAGGGGCGAGTTAAAAAACTGGTTTATCCAGAATTTTAAGGACACGTGTAAGCAGCCTATGTCAATTGTGGACCTGGCTTCCTGTGTTCAAGAGGATGGGGAGTCTACAACCCATTGGGTCAAGAGAGTCTCAGCTATTTTGCATTCATCAGACTGCATCAATGCTGATACAGCAGTCTTGATGTTGGAAGGCAATTGCCGGTTTATGCCGTTGAAACTGAAGTTGGAAAGACTCAAATGTCACTGTAACGACATGTCAACGCTTATGGACGCTTTGGTTAAGTATGCCGATTCAGATAGTACCAAGGATCCTGAGTCTGAGGAAGACAAGTCCAGGAAGGGGAAAAAGAATGGCAGTGCCAAGGGGCAGCAACATAACCCGACAGGTCATGGGAACAATGGTAAACGCAAAGCGGATAATAGCTTGGACTTTGTGACTAACACCAACGCCCAGGATAACAGTCAGCGTCGCAAGGGTAAACCGCCCCAGCGGGGCGGAGGGTTAGGCCCCAATCTGGAGCGCCTATTAAATCAACCTTGTCCAAAGCACGGATCGAAGGAGAAACCAGCTTCACATCTTTGGAAGGATTGTTTCATCATGCGAGAGTTCAAAAATTCCAATATGTTTCAATATGACAATGGCCCGCCCGACGGTTCAGGAGGCGGTTTTCATGGATCGGGTTATGGAGGCGGCAGCTCCAGTTCAGGATTCCCAGGCAATCAGACCGGACATGGCAATCAAGGTAATCAGGGCAATCAGGGAGGTTATAACCATCAGGGGAATCAGCAGCAGCAATCGGGTTATTAGAGCAATCTGAAGCAGTTGAATAGTGGGCAGTATCATGTCTTTACCACTAGCTTGTGTAAGCACGATCAGAACCTTCACAAAAGGGCCGTGAACTCCGTTGAACCGGCGGTGCCTCAGTATTTGCGCTGGTCTGAACAACCCATTTTATGGAGTCGAGAAGATCATCCGCCCTGGGTTGATAATCCGGGTCATCTGGCCTTAGTGGTGGCACCTCAAGTTGGTGGTTACAAGTTCACCAAGGTGCTTATGGATGGAGGGAGCAGTATCAATATCCTTTACTATGATACCTTCCGACGCATGGGGCTGGCATATAAGAATCTTAAACCGTTGAACACCGTCTTTCATGGTGTGGTGCCTGGTAAATCGACATATCCAGTTGGCAAGATAGCTTTAGAGGTGGCTTTTGGAGATGATCATGATTCCAGATCAGAGACATTGACTTTTGAAGTAGTGAAAATCAAGAGTCCATATCATGCCCTGTTCGGACGGCCGGCTTATGCTAAGTTCATGGCAAGGCCGTGTTATGTTTATCTGCAGCTTAAGATGCCGGGTCATAAGGGGACCATCACAGTACATGGGAGCAGGAAGATATCCTTGGAGTGTGAAGAAGGTGATGCGGCTTATGCTGAGTCGGTTTGTGCCATAGAGGAGCTGAAGTTTTATAAAGACAATGTTGATCCGCCAGATATGACTTCTCTGAAAAGGCCAATTACAGAACATGATTCGGCGCTGAAATTTAAATCAGCTGCGGATACTAAGATGGTTGATTTTGTTCATGGCGATTCATCTCAGCAGTTCAGCATTAGTGCTAACCTGGATCCAAAATAGGAAAGTGCGCTCATCGAGTTCATCCGTGAGAACCGGGACATCTTTGCATGGAAGCCTTCCGACATGCCAGGTGTACCGAGGGAACTCGCTGAGCACACCCTTAATATAGATCCCAAGTTTAAACCGGTCAGGCAGTTTCTTCGCCGCTTCAATGAAGAGAGGCGTAAGGCTATCGGTGAGGAGGTAGCCCGGCTTTTGGCAGTAGGGTTTATCGTGGAGGTCTTTCACCCTGAGTGGCTAGCTAATCCTGTGATGGTACTTAAGAAAAATGGCACTTGGTGTATGTGTGTGGATTACACAGACTTAAACAAAGCCTGTGTAGCTGACCCCTTTTCTCTCCCTCGAATCGATCGAATTATTGATGCTACAGTAGGTTGTGACCGTTTGTGTTTTCTGGATGCTTATTCTGGTTATCATCAGATCAAAATGGCAGTTAAGGACCGGGAGAAGAAAGCTTTCATAACTCCCTTTGGAGCCTTCTGCTATGTATCTATGCCTTTTGGGGTCAAGAGTGCCCAGGAGACGTATCAACGCTGTGTTCGGAATTGTCTTCATAAACAGATTGGGCGCAATGTTTATGGTTATGAGGATGATATTGTGGTGAAGTCTAGGAAGGAGAAAACATTGATAGATGACCTAAGAGAGACTTTTGACAACCTCCAGGTCTATAAGATGATGCTTAATCTGGCCAAATGTATCTTTGGTGTTCCGGCAGGCAAACTCTCTGGTTTCCTGGTGTCTATCAGGGGAATTGAGGCTAATCCGGAGAAGATCACAACTATCACCTCTCTGGCTAAACCGACATGTATCAATGATGTTCAACATTTGGCGGGCCGGATTGCAGCATTAAGCCGGTTTATCAGTCGCCTTGGGGAGAAAGCTATCCCTTTGTATTAGATGTAGAAAACGGATGACTTCGTCTGGAGTGACGTGGCTGATAAAGCATTCGATGATTTGAAGAGACAGTTAGCCGAACCGCCCGTCCTTGCGGCTCCGGTCGATAAAGAGCCCTTATTGCTATATGTGGCTACTAATTCCCAGGATGTTGGTGTGGCTATTGTGGTTGAGCACAAGGAGGCCGGAAAGGAGTATCCGGTTCAACGGCCGGTTTATTACATTAGCGAGGTGCTTATTGAATCAAAGCAGAGGTAGCCACATTGGCAGAAGCTGGTGTATGGAGTTTTCATGGCAAGCCAGAAGCTCAAGCATTATTTTCAAGGTCATCCTATCACAGTGGTTAGTTCAGCCCCCCTGGGAGATATCATCCAAAACAGAGAAGCAACTGGCTAGATTGCCAAGTGGGCTATTGAGCTTGGACCTCACGGGATAAAATATACGCCTCATACAAAAATCAAATCCCAAGCACTTGTGGAATTCATTAATGATTGGATAGAGTTGTAGGCACCAGAGGAAAAGCTAGATAACACGTATTGGACTATTCATTTTGATGGGTCCAGACAACTGGAGGGCTCGGGGGCTGGAGTCATACTAACTTCCCCATGAGGTGATAAGTTTTGTTATGTTCTCCGCTTAATGTTCCCTTGTAGTAACAATGCAACTCAATATGAAGGCTTGCTCCATGGTCTTTGGATGGCTAAGGATATGAATTTAAGACGGGTTAAGTGCTTCGGTGACTTAGATCTGGTGGCTCAGCAGGTGTCTGGTACGTGGGATTCCAAGGATCTGCTCACGGCAGCGTATTGATGAGAGGTGGACATAGTGGCTGGTCATTTCAAGTGTTATCAGGTTGACCATATAGACCGGCGAAAGAATGAAGTAGCGGACGCTTTAAGTCGCCTAGGCTCTCAGCGTAAACCGGTGCCACCCAATGTCTTCCTGGACGTACTTCATAATCCGTCGGTCAAGTTACCCACGGAGGAGGAGTTGGCTATTCCTGATCCAGAGGCTCAATTGGTAGCGGCTCTTCATGTTATACCGAATTGGACAGTCCCATACCTAGCCTACATGAACCGGGGAGAGTTACCAAGCGATGAAACCTTGGCTCGACAGATAATCCGGCGATCCAAGTCAATGACCATTGTCAATGGGGAGTTACATCATTACTGCGTCAGAGGGGTGATTCAGCGTTGTGTGTCTCCTCAAGAAGGTTGTGAGATCTTGCGAGAGCTCGACGAAGGTGATTGTGGTCACCATGCCGGTTCAAAATCCTTGATGGCTAAGGCTTTTCGTCACAGCTTCTATTGGTTGACGGCTCATGCTGATGTTGAGGATTTGCTGAAGAGGTGTGACGGTTGTCAGAAGTTTGCACGCCGCGCTCATATTCCGGCTCAGGAGTTGAGAATGATTCCAATCACTTGGCTATTTGCAACTTGGGGGCTGGACATGATTCCAAAGACAAGAAGACCCACCTGCTGGTGGCGGTTGATAAGTTTACCAAGTGGGCAGAGGCAGAGCTAGTCAGTAAGTGTGATGCAGCCAGGGCCGTTCAATTCATCAAAAAGGTGATATTTCGGTTTGGTTTTCCACATATCATTATAACTGATAATGGTACTAATTTGTCCAAGGGCGCTATGGAAGAGTTTTGTCAACGTGAGCACATACGGCTTGACGTGTCGTCAGTGGCTCACCCCCAATCTAATGGTCTAGCAGAAAGGGTGAATCAGGAGATTTTGAGAGGTATTTAACCCTAGCTTATGGTTCCTTTAAAGCGGACGCCAGGTTTTTGGGTGGAGGAGTTACCTTCCGTGTTATGGAGTATCAACACCACACCGAACAGATCTACGGATTACATGCTTTTCTTTATGGTTTACGGAGCAGAGGCGATTCTCCCTAGTGATATCTGTCATGACTCGCCCCGTGTGGCAGCTTACGTTGAAGCTGATAATGAGAAGGCACGTTAGGACTCGCTGGACCTGTTAGATGAGGAGCATGATCTGGCAGCAGCGCGTTTGGCGATTTATCAACAAGATCTCCGACGTTATCACAACCTCCGGGTTAAGACCAGAACTTTTCAGGAGGGCGATTTGGTGCTTCGGCTCATCCAGGATTAGACTGATATGCACAAGTTATCCCCAGCTTGGGAAGGACCTTTTGTGGTCAGCAAAAATCTGCACAATGGGTCATACTACCTTATCGATGTTCGAGAGCACAAAGACTCACGTAAATCGGAGGAGGAGACCCAGCGGCCGTGGAATATAGCTCTTCTTCAGCCTTATTATACTTGAGCCACATGCTCTTCTTATGTACATATTTATGACAATGTATATATTATAAACCAGAGCCTCAGCTAAAGCGGGGTCTCTTTTCTTTTTACATAATGTGTGGTTACATGGGGGCTTCTACTTATAAAGCGGAGTTCTATTAACCTGGCTTATAATGCCACACATATATAAAGGAAATCACTAGGGGGCTTGGTTGTATTCGAACCATAGCTACACCTCTTGATCGGCTTAAAGCCAAAGGGAAATCACTAGGGGGCTTGGTTGTATTTGCACCGTAGCTACACCTCTTGATAGGCTTAAAGCCAAAAAGGAAATTATGTGGGGCCAAAGAGAGTGTTGCACCAGCACAACTCAAACATAGGCACCCACTGAGCACAACTCAAATGTTGCTTAGGGGCTCTTTTCTTCTCAAAGAACAAAGAGTCTACACCTTTGCAATAGGCTATCAAGCTAGGCTTGGAAGCAAGGTGTATTCACCTAAAACCCCCGGTTATCCTTCCTCTTTAAGTAAGCCACTCCATCCAGGTAAACCTGGTATGACCCATCAAACGTTTGACAAGTCAATCTCCTAGACCCTAAACTTGTCAAAGTTAAAACGATGATTGGTTAAAGATTGAGGTCCATCTTAAAAGGCTTTGAAAAATGGTTTAACTCAGTGGCCTGGCAGCCCATGAAAAGCCTTGATTTAGGGCCTGACAGCCCATGAAAAGCCTTGCATATTTTTCTGGTATTTTTTGCAATATTTAACCTCTTTTGTTAAAGGATTTATGAACATTTTCTGATAAACCGGTGTTTATTACAACCCGGCATGGCTTTCAATGCTAAGTTGTTAGTACATGATCAGTTACAATCCGGCATTAACTTGATCCGGTCTGGTTTTGGCTAGAAGTCACCAGAATTATATGAACAAACCGGTGTTTATCATAACCCGGTACGGTTTTGATATGAACCAGCAAGGATGAAAGGAGTCATCAATACTCCAGATTTGTGTTATCACCCTGATTATAACGACCGATGGTTAGCCAATGAGATATATCACATGTATCATCTATTTTACATCTGGCTATTACAGTCTTGGTTATACATCCAAGCTATGCATATATTTTGGGCATCATGACCCGTCCAGTGGTAAACCACTAGGACACTTTCAAGTTCTTATATGTAGGAACAAATTATATAAAGCCCTAATGGACTATGCATATAATAGATCCCAAGGGCATGGCGAGTTATCAGTATCAAGGAAAATAAACATGCTCGATGGCATAACAAGTAAGTGTTTAAACTAGCCTATTACAAGGTGCTTTAAAAGCCCACACAGAATAATTGTTTCAATAGTGAGTGGTAGACTGCGACAGATAAACCGGCCTTCGGTTTAGGATACAACATCTGGACGACATGACAATTGAGGATCATCTTGAGTTGGCGCATCCTCCTCCTCTCTACCCAGTGGCTGGAAATCAATCGTCGTCCAATCGATTCCAGTTAAAGCTTGGATCACGGCCTCTTCACTTGTAAGGTTGGAAGGATCAATGTCAGGGGCATAAGTGTGCTTACGAATTGGCGGAACAAGATCTTCTACGTCATGTGTTGCCGCAGGATATCTCTTCTGATCAGCATCAGAAACCGGCTGGTAATGAGACAGATCCATTTCATCCGCCAATTTGCTTGCAATGGGTCACAGTTCCCTTGTCAGCCTTCGGAGATCATCATTGTTGAATTCTGAACCATCTTCTTTTACGCCGGGATAGCCTTGGCCAATATCTGCCGGTTCAAGATCTGGAATCCATGCCTTGGCCCGGATTAGCGCAGCCACCACGCCAGACCTTGCAGTTGATCTCTTAAGTTCATCCAACCGGGCATGCAACATGGACAGCTTTTCGATGGTTTCTTTTATCAGCATTGGAGGAGGCCTATTATAAGCAGTAGTGCAAATAGCTCATTGGGATCCGGAATACAGTTGTTCTATCAAAGTATAGGTAGCCTTGAGCTTCATCCGCATGTCGGAGCCCAAATGAGTAATGCGGGTCCCTGTCATGGTAAGCATCGATAAACCGGCCATTGATGAGATAGTATGCATTGAAAAAAAACTTCATATGAGGATACTTACCAAATACAACAGAGGTCATGGCATTAATCTGGCGCTTTAAACTGGTCAGTTCTTCAACCACCGGTTTAAGAGCTGCTGCCGCGTCTTCAACTTTCTTCTTCAAAACGGATTTTTCTGCCTCCCAACCCCCCGCTCCTTCTTCAAGGTCTCCTTTAGCTTCTCCATGGGTGCTAAGGCGGTTCTCAGTTCTTCCTTGGCTTTAGAAGCCTCCGCTTGTTGAGATTTAATGTTTTCCTGGAGATCAGAGGTTTGGCTGTCCTTTTTGCTCTGCTCAGCCTGTCAAGGAACGGCATATGATCAGCCGGCTGTATATATTTGAAGTACCATGCACATAACAAGTTATGCACTTTGTACTTGGGGGCTAATGCATATTTGCTCTGTTATCAGAAATTTTTGCAAGTCCCAAGTACAATGCAAGAATTATCCTTGACACCTGGGGGCTAATGTACATCTGTTCAAATTAAAGCATTGGTTAAAGACCCAGTTTACCTTGTAAAGATAAACTGGCCCTTGGGGACTACACAGGCGAAAAGTACGGGAACACAATGATAAAGTACTAGTTTATTTTAGAGACCACTTGACATGGGAATGATAAGCATGCAAGGGTTAAGATATTACAAAGTCCCGATTTATGATTGCCATCATAAATCGGCCCTTGGGGGCTACTAGAGTTGGTACTTACAAATTGGATGTAAGAAAGGAAAAGTGATGAAAGTACCTCATCGCGCTCCTTCACCAGATTCAGTAAACCGGGTTCATAGTCACGGTTTGTGTGCAGACGGTTTAGAAAGCCAGAGTGGAGGTCTTGAGCATTGAGGTGGGCATAGCTTGATAAAATGGTGCTCCATTTGCCTTTTTCCATTGCGGCATGTTCTTCCTTAGCGCTATGTTTGGATAAAATAACAGGGTTGCCAGGAGAGGTATGGCCAACACCAGTGATGATAACAGTCTTCGTTGTCACCAGCAGTCTTCATTGGAGTTGTTGGGATATCAATAGCCTTAGCCGGACTAGACGGTCCATTGTCATTATGGATCGGACTCGTCGATTTGCTGCAAGGTCTGCTACTTCAGTTTCTGCTCGCTCATTCAAATCATGATCTGGAGGGTGTGGTTCATCAAATGCAGTGTCCGCATGGGGACCTTCCGGTTCTGCAGTTTGCTCTGGTTCAACAACCAAATCATCAGACGGTTTATTCACCCGAGCTTTCTTGCTGGGTCTAGCCTTAGCTCTGAAAAGGAAAAGATGCAAGGATGAATATAGCATGCAAATATAAAGCATCAAAAGATTCAGTTAAAACTTACCCAGGAACGGTCTTAAGAGGAGGGAGTTGTGTGGCCTTCGACTCGCCAGAGGATGAATAGGGCGTTCTATTTGAATCGGACGGATTAGGAGGTTGTCGGAAATAACCCGCCTTGGGATAAGAGGTATTAGAAGTGGGTGAGACCTCACGTCGACGTTTCGGAATTGGAGTGTCTGGTAAACCGGCTGAGGTGGCTACTTGGCCACTATGCCGGGTTGTACGGTGAGCTTCGTGCTGCTGCTTCTTCAAAAGAAATTTTGGGTCCAAATGAGCAAGAGATGAGAAAATTTTATTTTTCGGATTGTTTGACGGACTTTCTGTGTTGATCGAGTGTTTGAACCGGAGGAAGGAGTAATTACCTCTGCGCCATCAGCCTGGCTACCTTCCACGTCATCCTGATAATAATCATTTTCAATGAGGTGTATAAAAAATGAACCGAGAGAGTCAAGTTCTACCTCTACGTCCGGATCATCAGGACTTCGTCAAGGTCAAAATCGATGCGTTCAATTGCCTTCTTCTTGGCAGGCTTCTTAACCGCCTTCGTCTTAAGCCGAGGGGTTTTCGCCGGTTTGTCTTTAGGTTGCTTCTTCCAAAATGGATCATTGCCCTGGCAAAAGATAGACAGAAAGTATTAAAGATTGCATAGTTAAGAATATCAGGTATAAAGCAGTGCCAATGTAATGCTTATAGCTGGCGGTTTGTTCTTGGTGTAGAAGGGACTTAACCCGATCCAACTACAGACAGCCTCCGATTCATTCAATATCTTCTTCACAGCTTCAATAACTTCAACTTCTTCCAGCTGGATATTAATGTGACGTTGAGGGTCATTTTCATCACCGGTATACTCGCACATTAAACCGGAGCGATGGCTTAAGGGTAATATGCTCCATGAGATCCAGCAGCGAACAAAATCAACTCCTGTCAGGCCGTTAGCCATAAAGGCCCTAAGCTTAGAGAGCTGTGGAGCATAAGTAGCCCGTTCTTGAGTACTCAACCACTGCGGAAACGGATGAGTGTTCGTAAGCCGGTGGGGACGGTAACCCGGCAGAGGATTTTCACTATCAGGGGAAGTGTCTTTACAATAAAACCAAGTATGGTTCCATTCTTTCGGATGGCTATGGAGTTTGGCATGAGGGAAACTGACGTCTTTCCTCTTCTGAATTGAAACGCCGCTCAGTTCGGTATTGGGCCCATCCACAAATTCAGTACGATGGTTCAAGTAGAAGAAGTCCCGGAATAGCTCAACAGCTGGCTCCTCTTGCAGGTTTGCTTCACAAAATACTTGAAAATTGCAAATGTTGGACACATAATTTGGTCCAATGTCTTGAGGGTGAATCTGGAAATCGGCAAGTACGTCACAGAAGAATTTGGATCCAGGCGGTTTAAAGTCGCGACCTATGTGGTCAACAAACACTACCACTTCGCCATCTCTGGGGGGTAGGAGGGTTTTCTGGACCGGGGACACGCCACTTGATTTCACTCCGCTTCGATAAAGTGCCAATCTTGACACATCCTTCCAATTGCACCTCAGTAACCCGGGAGGGAACCCAGTTACAGGAATAAAATTGTTTTCACATTGCAAATGAAGAGCTGGAAAAGATTACTACTAGTTTATGATTCGTAATTGACAAGGCATAAAGCGTAACAGGGTAAAGAGAAAGGAATTTGAGCAGATAAAATGTTTAAATCAGAGGCCAATGTAGTTATGAATGGTAAAGCGATAAGCAGAAGCAGAGGTATATGCATATTGTTAAACCGGAGTTTAGCGATGGAAGAAGTGAAAGAATAAATGAATCGGTGGTTTAGAAGTGACTAATGGTATATGCCGGATTATCATACTTCCAAAAGTTAAGCCGCATATATTGGTATGAAGAGTACAGATATACAAATGCCTAAGTGAAGGAAAACAAGTTTCACAAGAGTTATATGATGATTTCAGATCTGCGGTACGACAGAAAACTAGAATATATTCAGACCTAAATTTCAGATACGAGTTCATCAGGTTCAGATGAGTTTGTCCTATATGAAGGGGATGGTCTGATAAGGAAAAGTGAGATTATGGCTACGGTCGCACAAAGAGCTAACAGATCTAACTAGTCTTTGATGCTACTGGGAAGGAAAGAGAAGAACATCAGTGGAGTTTCGATGAACTCCGATGAGCACTGAAACCCTAAGTGGATCTACAAAGAAAAGGAGGAAGACTTACCGAAGCTGTCAAAGCTCGGCGACGGTGGCGGCGCTCGGGTGCAGAGTCGTCGCGAGGAGGAAAAAGAAAGATATCTTCAACCCTATTTATAAGCGACAGGTGCGGGAATCGAGGAGCTCAAAAAATGGATGTTTAATAAAATTGTCGCCTCGATGGTTGGTTGCTCATTAATAAAGGGTATCTTTGGCTTCAATAAATAGGTGACATCATGGCGGTTTACTGCAGATCTGGAGGATGACGTCACGACAGTTTACAAGATTTATGCGAAGGTGTAAGGGGAAGAATTTTTCTAAGTGTTGAAGATTGACATGAACAAGTTCAAATCAATCTGGGGCCTAATGTTGGGGATATTACTATTGGACGTAAACCGGCTAGAGGAGGCCGTATTATCCCCATGATGGTTATTTTATTCAGAGCCCATGAAGACAAGGATGGTTGTAACAGCCTGGATTTTGGCCCTTTTCTTTTTCTTTTGAATTTATTGGTTTTTGCTCTGTTTTTCTTTTTGGAGTGGTTCTGTGGCCTTGCCACCTGGGAAATCATCTTCATTTCCTCTCCCTAGTGACTCATCATTCTCAAAACCTTGCCAAAATCATGTCACTCCACTGCTTGACCAAACCCTAATTCCTTTTGGTAGGAAATATTCCTTTTTCTATTGAAGGAATAATCCTATCTATCCTAGGTTGTGAAGCAACCTATATTTCTGTCCATCCAAAAATCCCCAAATAATTCTTATAAATTGTTTGGGACATATCTTCCTCAAATATGGCAAAATATTTCATTGGCCATATTTCTCATCATGCTCAATAAATTCATTTCCTATCCTGTCCTAAATGGCACATTGTGAAGCAAGTGCTATTTATCCTTCCCCATTTGACCCCAAACCATTTGTACATCTTCTCCCGTCCAAATAATTGCCCTGTGCCAAAATTCAACTTTATTTGCCTACCCAAACTTACTCAGTGATTTTTCAAAGTTCATGTCTGAGGGAAGCCTTTGTGAAGGAAGTGCTAGACAAGGTTATCCAAATGAGTTGAAATTTTGCATGCCTCTTCATGTGCTCATATAATTAGCCTCCTCCAAGTTTCAGCTCCATCCTTTGCTCTATGTGAGCACAACATCAAATATTTGATTCTGTCAATATTTTCAGGTTGTGAAGCAAGTATATTTTGTATTGCTTCATTTTGCCTAAAAATTTACCAGAGCATTCTCCTACACAAATAACTTCTATCCACCAAAATTGGCACCATTTCACCTAGCCAATATTTCTCTAGAATTTTTGCAAGATTCTAGACAGAGGGAATAGCTGTGAAGGAAATACCATTTTGGTAAAACCAATTGGTATGAAATTTTTACAGCACCTTTATCTGGCCAAATCACTAAGCCCTGCCAAGTTTTACCTCAAGTGGTTACTCCATGTGAGTGCATCATCCAAATCTTGATTCTGGACCCATAATGTGAGTTACAAAGTAACTATATTAGTTTGTGCTCCATTATGCCTCAAAACCACCAGGATCATAGTCCTTCCTTAGTTAATCACCCCAGACAAACTCTTTGGCGCTAGTAAAATCCCTATTGATCACCATTGTTTACTCAAGTTTACTGCAGTAAACTTCAGATGGTGATTACCATTTAACCATATCACTTTTAACCGATCTACCACCGTAGTTGAGACCTCCACTAGATGGACTACACACTAGACAACCCATTCCACTACAAAAAAATACACTTCCATGATGATACGTGTTTGTCACAGTAGGTCGCTTTTTCTGTCATGCATGTACATCCATGACAAATTTATGACAGAATCAAGATAGTCATACCTGTGCTATCGTAGAAGTGTTCCATGACATTACCAAAATTATCATCATGGAAGTGTCCAATTCCATGACAATAAATCACGCGTCATAGAAGTGCTTTCGTCAAGGGTGACCGACACGTGGCATCCACCGTAACGGAACACCGTTAAGCTATCGGGTCGGGTTTTGGATCCGATAACTCGTTAACAGCCCCGACCAATGGGGATTTTCCACGTGTAAAATCATCATTGGCTAGAGGAAACACGTGTCGGCTCATCATTGGGACAGATGTCATCCACTCACTGGATAGAAGGCGCCTATGATACGCCGACACATGGCACGGCCCAACAAGTTTAAATGGGCCGGTCCAACTAAAGGCCCAAAAGATTTTGCGGACCATAATGGGCCGGCCCAGCTAAAGGCCCACGAGATTTTTCAGACCATAATGGGCTGGCCCAGCTAAAGGCCCACAAGATTTTGCGGGCCATAATGGGCCGGCCCAGGTAAAGGTCCACAAGATTTTTGTGTGCCGCAATGGGCCGGCCCGGGTAAAGGCCCACAAGATTCTTGCGGATCATAATGGGCCGGTCCAGCTAAAGGCCCACGAGATTTTGCCGACATTAATGGGATGGCCCAGCTATAGGCCCACAAGATTTTGAGCACCCTAGTAGACCGACCCATTAACTGCCTGCCATGTTTTGGGCCAAATGCCGGCCCATATTTGATCCGGTCCATTATTGGCCTGCCACGGTCCGGGCCTAATAGTGGCCCATATGAGATCCGGCTCGTTAAAGGCCTACCATGTTCTGGGCCAAATTACGGCCCAGATCAGGTCCGGCCCTTTAAGAGGCTTTGGGCTCAATTATGGCCCATATCAGATTCGGCCCGTCAACTAGACACTATGCTTTTGGGTCCACTTGCTAAAGGCCCACTTAGTAATTCGGCCTGATATTATTTTTGCCCTGTTAAGGGCCCGTTTAACATTTCGGCCCTATATTAATTTCAGCCTGTTAAAAGCCCGTCATATAGTTGGGCCTAACTACGGCCCGGTTTGCATCCGGCCTGCTCGCAGCCGATATCTGATTGGGCCAAACAAGGACCGAGACAATTTTTTGTCTAGTTAAAAGCCCGTGATTTGATTCGCACAATCATGGGTCGGGGTTCATTTCAGGCTGCTGCCGGCCCGTGAGCTGTTCGGCACGTTTCAGGCCCAACTTACATCGTGATTGCATGACGGCCCGATTATGTACCGTAATTTTACGGTTTGGCCGGTTTACTGCGAAGATAGGATATATATAAAGTAAAATAACTGCAACATTGTGAATAAGAAAAAACCTAGACTACACAATAAAGAAATTACGGCATATTACATCCACTAGGCATCAAAGTTTGCCACTATGATAATAAAGCACAAGCAGACAACAGATTACATACACTGGTCATCAAAGATCGCCACCAGTGCAAATAAACACGCTGACAAAATAATATACAAAACCGACAGCACTTCAGTTGAGTTCAGGAAAGGTTAGCCCTGCTGGGGAGCTGCAGCGCAAGCAGCTGAGCAAGATGATGAGATTGCGCTTGTTCAACACTTATATCTTCCTCACTCTCAAAGATAAACAAGCAGACATATGCCATGTTTTGCACATAAAAGTATCAGTGCTGACAATTCATCACATTTCTTACTGACGAATAATGTGACACACATTAAATTTGCATTAACACAATATGGTATTGTTCAGGTCAAGACATGGAAGGAAATGACATTGTGAAGGAGTTGGCAGCATCATGAGACCACTGAATTACAGATCAAGAACTCATAAGTATCAATGGTTAGTGTGCTGTCAATTTATACCATTTCAGATTGGCAAATAAAGAGACGGTTTAAATAATAGTAGAATGAAATGACATTGTTCATAGTTAAGACATTGCAGAATATGACATTGTGCTATAGTGGGTAGGTTCACCACACCACTGGATTATGGATGAAGAACATAATCATACATGCAGTGCAAAAGAAGATCACTTGCTCTGTATAGTTTAATTTACATGGTATGAAGAAGGAACTTGGTTGTACAACTGAAAACTTAAATTGAGAAAGGACAAACTTTTGTTTATGAACTACATATAATAAACTTTAAACAAGCAATTTGATGCAAACACCAAAAATAAACAGCTGTTGCAGTCATGCCTAACCAAATATATACAACAAAGTTTGAAGGCTTGAGATGGACAAAGTTACATTATTGGTGAAGACAGGCTCTATAAAGGCCTTGTCCATGCTGATGGGGGGGCAATTCAAGAAGTTTACGACATAATCTTCTTTAAAAGCATTGCCTTTATTCTACGTTTTGTTAAGAGTAAATATAGATGTGATAATATACGAAAAATGGAGAATATTTAAGATAAGATGAAGAGTGATGCTACATAACCAAGTAGCTATAAATGTAAGTGCAGTGATACAGGCAAAAGGTACAGCCAAGAGCAATGCATAACTAAACTTCTTCAGTACCAACCTTATGGTAAGAGTAAATATAGATCTGATGTGTAGAAAATGGAGGGCAAAGGAAAATAAGCTGCAGAGTGATGGTACATGAATAACTACCTGTCATTATAAGTACACTGATAAAGGACAGCATGTACTTACAAGAACAATGCAGAGCTAAAAAACATTGGCATTGGATATATTCTACACTAATGTAACCATTCATACAGATCAGATAATTTGGAGCGAACAATTGATAAGCAAGCTATCATGCATACTGCTGTCACATAATGAACCAGGTATGTATGCAAGTATAGTGATACAGGACAACAAGTACTAACAAGAGCAAAGCAGCGGGCAACATATTTGTGATATCCTGTCGTTCTTGTCAAACTGGAATTCTTCTTCGAGCAGATTTCCTGCAAAAAAGATCCGTAAGGCACATGCGGAAAAGTACAAGTTCAAATTGTCATGTGAGTTCATAGATAGTACCTCATCCTGGGAACGAGACCAGTGCATAACAAGGTTTTTCCATTCAATGTCTTCTAAATTTAGCACGGGGGACTTCACCGGAAATTCGTTTATAGACTTGCCATCAAAGTGTGATTTCCTCATGTAACACCGATACTGCTGCAATGCTTCCTTGAAAAGCACAAGCAAGCTTTGCTCGTCATGACTATCCAGATTGACCCTCGCCTAGTTACAACAATGTAATGTAAATGATTGATGTGTTCAATCAGCAGAAAACAGGAAAATAATAACCATGAATAATAGCACTTACACGTAAGTTGGACAGGAAGATGTGAAAATGGTGTTTGTCTTCACAATAATCTTCCCATGATGGGAATATATGCACGTAGTCCCTAACAACATTGAAAGCATTGTCTTTTAAACTGGGAATAAATGGAATGGGGTTCCAATCTGCAGGAATTGGCCGTCTCTGCAGTTGGGATAGGTCTTCGGCCGGTGGACTTGCTGTACTTTTTGCTGGAGTGGGATTTTTCTATGGTACGGCTGGTGCTATGGCAAATGAAATCGGTATACCTTTTGCTGGAGTGCAGGTCCTGTGTGGTGGGGCTAGTGGTGTGGCCAGTGAAGTATGGGTACAATCTGCTGGAGTCGGTCCTACATTTTGTGTCACTGGTTGTACAACAAATATAAGTGGGGTGCTGTCTGATTTCTCCGGCATCACCACGTTTTTCAAGGACTTTGCTGGTGCTCCTTCAGGTTCGGCAATCACCCTCTTCCTTTTTGATGTCTGATGCACAAGAACAACTTTTGAGTGGAAAAACATGGTATGATGACAAATGGAATATGTATTGATAATGGATGGGCATGGCATCTCAACATATATGATGAGTAAACTAAGCAGATGGCGGTGCAACAAAGTAGAAGAAATGCAAGACAACATATGCAAGATACGCACAATCAATAAAACCTTGCCAAATTAGAACAAGCACCTTGATGGGTGAACTGGATAGGCCATCTTCCTTTGACTCCTCGAGGTTAGAATAGTCATTAGGATGATATTCTGAACAAGAATTAACATGTGGGGAGCGTACGAGTTTCATTGCTTCCAGAATGGCACTCAATGCCTTGCTGCCAATTTTGTAAGTCATTGCAGTGTTCCACAATATTCTTCTGATGCGCGGATTCTGATATTCACTGTAATTGCGTATAATATCTGAGAACCATGAAAACATAAATAGTTGTGAGATTATCTTTGTAATGCAGATGATAGTCTAATACAGGGGCGCCCCTGTAAACACTTGTGTGCTATCACTAGATTTTGATGAGAGAGCTCATGTGTGCTGTAATATGGTGCGTGCATTTATATAATCTGGCACAAGTACACAAAAAAATAGGCTCCAGAAGTAAGGATAGCTGGAAGATGATAGGTTCATAATATACTATATAGAGAGTTTATTACCAAACCATGATAACAAGAGCACACAACAACTAACAGGGGTACACCATAACCAGGATATAGAAATCGGGAAAGTGGAACTGGCTGGAAATTACGGTGTTGTATTGACGCTAGTCATTGAAAGCCTATCGATCACGTACATGCCATCTCTATCAGCTGTTGACTGCAGATGTCCCTGCTCCCCTTCCTGACAAGGAACATACTGTGCTTCCATACAGAACACCGCACAGGCCGCTAGCCGAACCACCGGCACCACCGCCTGTGTTCCTCCGCCACCCCCACCCGCGTTGAGTTTTCTTTGTTTGACGAGGCCCCACCCCCCCCCCCCACAACCACCGTCCCCACCCGAGCCCCTTCGATCGCACCGGCGAACTCCGGCGAGCTCTGAAAAATTGACTGACCCAATTTTGAAATTTAGTCGACTGTGATTTAACCGGTGTGGAATGTAAAAGGGGAAAACCATAAGCATTGCGAGTATGGTGTTGAGCATGCCATGGCGGATCTGAAGGTGCAAACCGGACAAAGGCAACTTCACAACTAAGACAAGAAATCAGAGTAAAGCAGTGGCGATCTATTTTCTTGCTGCGATAAATAAGTTGAGCAGATACGAAAGAGTACCGCCTCTGGTGCTGCGCCGTGTATGCATCTGCTGAGAATTTGACGGTGCTGCGGTAGCGATGGCTGTCGGCGGCGTGGAAGCAGATGTAGGAGGGTAGACGGTGGCGGCGGGCGTGGTGGACGAGATGGTCGTAGGAGCGGCGCCGGCAAGGTGGACGACGGCGGGGATGAAGCGAGAGGACGGGATGCAATGATCCCGGTCCGAAGCCGTGGATGAGATAGGTCGATCTCTTGTAATGGACGGCGGCGTTGGGGTATCATCTCCGGCATGGTGGAGGAGGACGGCGGTGGATGGGGTGGCGGACGGCGGCGGACGGAGGAGGGTGGGGTGGAGAGGGTGTTTTGGCGCCCACGGTGTACGAATGGGGAAAAGGGAGGTAGAGAGGAAGGGGGGAACCATGTATTCAGGGCGCGCTTGTCTCAAATGCGAGGAAATTTACAAACTTAGCCCCCGTTTTAAATTTCTACTACATCACAGCAACACTAGTCGGTTGGGGCTAAGACGGTAATCTCGCATACACCGAATATTTGCCGACAAGAGTTTGTTTTTGGCGCCCACCGTGTATGAATATGAATCAGGGACGGAGTCGATTTCGGCCGAGGACACACTGTGTTTTGGCACCCACCGTGTATGAATCCGGGTGAGAGGCGGTTACATCACGTTTGGGTGAAATTACAAACCTACCCCTATCAAAAGCTATAGAAATCCATCATATAGGCTTTGCGTGGCAGGGATAGGCAGTAGTGATTTCCATCTCGCAGATTTTGGTTTCGGGCGGTTACTGCGACTTTCCCCCCTTCGTTCAAATTTTTCAGAGTGCACGTTTACCGTGCCAACTCAATTCGAATCCCGTTTGTGTTATATTTTTTTCCGGGCGGGATCCATTTTCAATTGGAATTACATTCTATATACATCATTTTTTATACATATACTTTCAAAAGCACAACACCATTTATATATAAATATGGTTTACAAATGGCATGATCTCAGATTCATAAGGTTGAATCCATTAATTTGGATTTTCAAATATTTGAAACCACTTTATGTTGAAATCCAATGTATGCATTCCTCGCTAACTCTCTCTAATTAATGTGTGTTTCATGCGGGTTTTTTTTACTTCTCAAACATGTATAAAGTGTTTCACACATGCAACATATAGTGTAATCCCGTTTAGACATTAATTGCATATAAACCATGCATTGTTTGTAATTGAAGAATCTATGGATCACCAATATTGATAAACTATATAACATTACACCTATGCCCAAATTCAAATTAATATGCATGTTTGATACACCAATTTGCGCTATGATATTATCGATGTCGTGATCTCCAGTTTAAATATTTGAATCCCCTTTAATCCAGATATTCGTCTCATATAGCTATCACTCATGCTTATATAGGACTATCTCTCTGGACCTATACGCGTTCATCATCTCTCAGGTATCTCTCGTGCTACCTGTATTTCGACAATGATCTTTTATCTTTGTAACACACTGACGGTACTCTCTCCCTCGACCTTCATCACTCTATCTCTCTCTAAGTATATCTCGCTCCCTGCTATGTGTCTCTAACTATGATTCTCCATGTGGAATCTCTTTCTCTCACACAAACACAAAACTTTGTCTCCTGGGGTCTCATTTATCTCTACTATTCCCATGTGTGCCACTCGCACACCCCTCATACAGAGATGTCTTTCGCTCCTTAGATATGAGAACCTACGAATCTTCCTCTTCAATATCTCTTTCTCACACACAAACACAAACTCTGTCTCCCAGGGTCTCATATTTCTCCATTGTTCTCTTGTATGTCGCTCACACACACCCTCTCTCCCTAGAGATATCTTGCGTTCCCTCGTATGTCTCTCTAGCTATCACTCTCGTTGTGAAATATCTTTCTCTCTCGCAGACACAAAACTCCGTCTCTCTGGATCTCATTTCTCTCTGATATTTGTTTGTATGTGACTCACACGCACCCTCTCTCTATCTCTCTCACACCCACACACATAACCCAGCCTTCTGATCCACTCGACTCCTATCTCTAACGCACACTAGCTAGCATCTTTATCTTTCTATTTATCTGTTTCTCCATCAACCTTCTTCCTCGCCCTCACTCTTGATTCCTATCACGCACACTACATATGTTTCTCTCTACATACAGTCAAGTGCCCTCTCACACACATATATAACTTCACCCTTTGAACCACCCGACGGTCATCTCCAACACCCAAACTAGCGGATGTCCCTGTAGCTAGCATCTCCATCTCTGTATCTATCTATAGTTTCTCCGTCAACATTTCTTTATCGCATGGAGTCTTGCTTCCTATCACCCACACTATATATGTCTCTCCATACATATGCATTTATAGGTTGGTCTCTTTTGCACAATCGTTGCGCCTCACTCCCTCTGCTCGCCATAGATGCATGCTCCAGCCCATGCCACTATCTCTTAAAGACAAAAACACATGCTCAATTGTCGGGACTTCTTCCATGCATTCTCACATGCATTCATATTGTCATACCAATCCGTCTCTCCCATGTCGTTGATCTTATGACTTATGTCTTCTTTCTTTTATCTCGATCATGCGCGCGGCGCACACACACATCCCACATATACATGTATACCTCTCACACATGCACGTTCAAGGTCTCTATGTCTCCATACGTAGTTAATTACCCTCAATACTAATGCCACATTGAATCATTCTCCTCTTTTGTGCACATAACTTCCGCCTGGATGGGTAAAACACACACTCACTTAACAATCTCCTTCTAGCTACCCCCCGCCTCTCACTCTTCCCCTATATCCCCGAAACCAATAAGGCCATCCCTTTGTTTAATTCCCGCCTACATGCACCATCGATATATAGTAGTCTTCCTTGGTGTCTCTCGAACAAACACGTTCTCTCGAAGTCGACTCCTCTCACGCGCACACACCTTCTCTTCCCTCTCTACGGGAATTTTCTCTCTCGCACCCCATCGTTGGTGGGCTCTGCCATACACATCACCTCTCTATGATGAAAGCCATGCACACTTAAATTACATCTGCCACAGAGGACGCCGCGACACAGACACACACGCACCCCCCAACACACACACACACACTAAGACTCCATCTCTCTCTCACACACACACAAACACACACACACACGCACAAGCACGCCCCCCCACACACACACTAAGACTCCATCTCTCTCCCTCTCTCTCTCTCACACACACACAAACTAAGACTCCATCTCTCTCTCCTCTCTCTCTCTATCTCTCTCTCTCACACACACACACCCCACACACACTAAGACTCCATCTCACACACACATGCTCTAGGCGGAGCATTTGTTCCTACCACCCTTCATCCAACCATACCCGTATGATAAACAATCACCTTTGTTTACTTGCATAACATGGACAAATTCCACTTTACTTTAGTAGTCAGCAAACTTATCATCTGTACCCTTATAAAAAACGAGTTGGTGGTGATGGTGTGCCTGCCATCTTGTAATACAGACCGTATGATCTATATCTGAGGATAGAAACCAAACTATGATAATTTTACAAAAGATACTGGCACCTCTCTTCGCATCATTATCTTTCGCAACCTCATTGCGCAGCAATTAAAAAGGAATAAGTCTCTGGAATAATCTAGCATGCATGGTGGCCGATGCCGCCTGGCGGCGCCGTCCATCCCCATGCCTCCGCCCATTCCGACCACCAGTCACCACCACGCTCCACTCCTCCTCGCCTTATCTCTCATCTTTCATTTTTTCGATGACATTCTCAAGATACCAGTTTTCCGATATAATTCTTGAGATATAATTAGTTTTTACACATGGGATTACTCCTGCATGGGTCAATCACAACAGGTGTTCTGTAAAAAAATGCATATTGATGTTCCATGCAATGCACGAGAATATTTCTTGTAATTATATAACACAAATCACGAGCAGGAAGTGACATTTTTTTGACACAACCACGTTAACATGGCCACGTAAATCACTAGCTAAAGTAAATACCATTATACTTATATCCCGATGAAAAAGGTTGAGTACATGTCCGAAGAGTAGAGTTGCACACACGCACTCAGTCTCTCAGAATCTCTCACACACACACACCAGTTACGTGACGCCCACTTAAGCAGACACGTATGTTACAATTTGTGCACCCGCGGGTACACGTGATGTTGCGCATTTAATTAAGCCGGAAGGCGAACCCAAACAGTAGCTGCATTCATTCCTCTCCCGCCGCCTCTTCTCTGGTCGCCATCGCCCGGTAGCCATGGGCCGGCCGAAGGTAACAAAATACGCCATACTCCCGCCAGAGCGGCGCTTTAATATGGAAATTTTAGTGGTCATGCATGCATCTTTTTGTGCTAGCACTACTATATAAGGGTTGACTGGTCGCTTCCCGCGGACGTGCGCGGGCGGTGGAAGAGGAAGGAGAAGGGAAGCAGGCTGTGGAGTAAAGTTTTTTACCACAATTTCTAGGAAACTGAGTGCAATAATTGAGTAGTTTTGCAAACTACCAGTACTACACCTGAAACGGTTCAAAACCTATACTCCCTTGCCAGCACGAGCTTCCCGCGTGAAACGGTCAGCGTCCCCCTGGAGCGTCAGTGCCGCATTAATGCCCGGCCAGAGCAGAGGCGACCTCTCACTAGAGCCGGCTTTGAAGTGGCGCGACGGCCAAGAGAGCGCCGCTTCCCGGTGCACGCGACTGCTCCGCGTCGAGACTGGCCATAGGCCCTGTTTGGATCCATGGGTTAGAGTTAGTTTGAGCTAGGTGGGGCTCAAATAGCCCTAAACTATCCAAGCATGAGGGTTTAAATTGGAGCAAGTTGCACCGAACCCACCAAAAAAAACTATCCCACCCAAGAGGTGCTAACTGGAGATAGTTCTCATTGGGACCACTGAAAAATCACTTTTCTCTCTCCATGAAGTGCATTTATTGTCAATCTAACCCTGTCACCCAAACACCTCTTTGGCTACAGTTAGTTTAGGGTTAGTCATGAGTCAGTCTATGCTCTAGCTAAGTTAGAGTATCAAACAAGAGCAGTATAGGACATGCCAGTTACTCAAAGCATACAGGAAAATTCGTACGTGAAAGGATTTTTTCTTTTTGAAAATGGAACGTGAAAGGAATTTTTTTAGAATGCTCTTGGCATGTCGCTAACATGTGATAGTTAACCGACCTCAATAGCGGCAGAAACGCCAGCCCGCGGCACTTTGATAGAGACGAGGAGGGAGAAGCGATACAGGCTGCTGGATTACTAGAGATAGGTGTCGCATGGAAGCCAAGAAATATGGTGGTAGCGTGGGTTAGCCATGTACTAGTATGATACTACACTGGGCTGCCGTGTTTCGTACTCTACCAGTCCACTGTGGAGATGATTGATTAATTTTATATCGCTAAATAATATTAAATATTATGAGTGCAGACGCTCCACCATGAGGTTCCTTGATCCTTCTCGGTCGTCCGGAATCTATGTTCTTCCACTCTATTTTTTTACGTGAGCTTTGTTCATCATTTTGCCAACATGCGAGACATCTAGAATCAAGGTGCATGTGTTATGCAAGGATCGTTCCATCTATATGAAGAACACGTGGGACTGGAACTATGAGAAGAACATGTACCCAGGAGTGGACGTACGAACCTAAGTAATGTAGCGCAGTAAGTGAAGTAGAAAGGCACAAATGGTATGAACATGCGTGGCATATAGGGTGTGTTTGGTTGCGTTCTCGTCTCAGCATAGTTGTTCCCTCTTCATGCATGCTCAACTCAACACCCCTCTTCATGCATGCTCTCTTCATGCATGCTTCTAGTGTATTTGTGCTAAACTAGTGTGGACTCATGCACCCTCCATACACTCTACCAAACACCCAAAAGTAGGTCGAGAAGGGAACTCTTGGGCGGCATTTGTCTCTTACTACATACTACCACTAAATGATGTACGTGCAATGCACGGTGATGTTATGGAGTACGTGCCTAAGTACTCTACTACTACTATATTAGTTGGAGGCACATATTAACTTTTATATTTGTTTACGTGTATGTGCCCCGAGACCTTTCAACTAGACGTGTCTTTGTCTCCAGGTCGCACTTTGTATCGTTCATACCACTAAGTACTAGTACTATGTGTGGTCTCCGACCCAGAAGTGGAAGAAGTGGAGACGCTCTACCATGCTGTTTTTTTACGCTAGGCTCTACCACTCTGTTCATGTCCCACTCCTTTCGCTGACGTGTGGGACATCCAGCACGTGCCGTGTTTGGCACCCTTCGTCGTAAGAGCTGAAACGCTAGCATTCATCAGAAATAAAAAATAATTATAAATCGGCAGTGATACTATACCACGCGGTTTCCTTGCTCCTCGATATCGGAAAGAATACTTCCGTTCGCCAACATGTGGGACATCGACCATCCTGGTCCACTTGCCATGCACACAGAACTCCAAGGGAGTCACCCAGGTCATCGTGCCGCAGTAACAATGACTAATGACCCGTCAAATCACAGGCTCACTTCCCACTTTGAAGTTGCTTGGACGAAGGAACCATAATGACTTCGTTGAATTCCGCTTCTTGAAGAAAACTACTGTACCAGCCGTACTGCTAGCTACAGTAGTTTCTCCAACAGAGGCCTCATTTCGTTCATAGGATAGGAATATGAAAATCATAGGAAGTGAGATGACATGCATCTCAATTCCTATAGAGAAAGAGATGCCATTTGATGCTTACGATAGGAATTTTTCCATTTAGTCTAGGCTAATGTACTGGTAATTTGCTCTAAAAACTACAGTAGTAACTAGTAGTACTGGTACATGCTCATACTCAGACACACACACACACAAACTAACTAACTAACTACTACTACTACTTCTCACATGCTGGCCAGACGCCGTCGTTCTCCTTCCCGGCTTTGTCGGCGACACCCCACCATGCTTGGATCTCTGCCGACCTCTCCGCAACAGCGCGTGCGTCCATTTCTTTCTTACGGAGGCGGGCCTCTCTTTTCTTGAGTGCTTTCTGACTTTTCTGCTCCCTCTGTGCGGCTTTGGCCGCCTCTTGCTCTACCGCCCATTCGGCATTGGCATCTTCAAATTCCTCCCACATAGTTGTGAGGTCGCGAGCGGCGATGAACTCGGCACGGCGGGATGCCATCGCTTCCCTACCATTTTGTGTGCGGTCATGGGCGGCGAGGAACTCGGCGCGATGGGATGCCATCGCTGCCTTACCGGTTAGTGTGCGGCGCGGTGGCATGAACGACACTTGGTGAGAGCTTTGGGGTGCAGTGGCCGGACAAGCGTATAGTGCATTGGTTTGCCAAGAGCTCAAGGACAGAAGATGAAGAAAATTTGGATTCCCCTTCAATCCTGGTTATTTATTACCGAGTAAAATGCATTGGCGATCATCGAACTTGTCTTGATAGCTCACTTCGATCATTGTATACGAGATATGGTGATTGTACGGTCACTGGCTCAGCGTATAGCTCCGTATTTGTCTGGTTGACCATTCAAACAATCCGCATGCGCCTCATGAGCTCGTGTTCTTTATCTATCTACATGGGCTACCTGTCAATGGAGAAAGAAATACTGTACAAACCAAAATTATGCTAGAGTCCGGACCGCTTCCGGAGCCCGCTCTCACCGCCCTGGCCCCTCAAGACGCCAGTTGCCGCCGCATGCATGCATAGCAAGTAGTACTCCTTATGTGGAGGAGAGAGAGGCATTGACAAAGTCCAGAGTGGGCTCTGCAAGAGCCCGTCTCTACACGTGCTCCTAGGTATAAAAAAATAATTCTAAAAAAGGCATAAAAAATAATTGTGTCTTAAAAAAGAAAGGTAAAAAACATTTGAGAGGAAATAGATAGAGAGAAAGTGAGAAAAAGTTGTAACCTGGGCATTACATGAGGAAGGAGGGAGTGGTGCACGTGCCAAGTTCACTGGGCTGCCGTGTTTCACACTCCTCCGTCATAACAGTGGAGACAATAGCTTTCATCAAAAATAAACAATGAATACTCGTTGCTCGTCCTCTATATCGGAAAGAATACTTTCATTCACCGACATGTGGGACGTCGACCATCCTGGTCCACCTACCATGCGCAAAATTATCCTGGTCTACCCCGGTCGTATAGCAGGCCCAACCTTTCCCACTGTAAGTTGTTCGGACGAAATAACCATCATGACTTCGTTGATTTCCGCTTCTTCAAGAAAACTTACTATACCCGCAATATTGCTACCACACGCGAAGACTGGACGGCACTGTACCACGTCATATCAGTGAAACCCACTAGGGCTAACTGGCCCGCCTAGGTCATCTATTTTGGAATGGAGGGAGTACGTCTCTGCACTGCTATGATTTTGTGTTGCACGTCATATCACTGAAACCCACTAGGCCAAACTAGCCCGCCTAGGTCATCGATCACTAGGCCTACAGTTTTAGGAGCTAGGGCTATTGGTCAATCGACGAGGGATAAGTATAAGCATACCACGAGCTCATCAGCCCCAACGTTTCTCTTCGGTGAGTGTTTTGCAAGTACTATAGCTCGCACAGTAGCTAGCCTACTAACACCAAGAATCATCAAACAAGCCCTGCTGATATGATAAACAGTTCAAACTTACATCTAATCATGCCATATATTACATCAAAAGCTGGTGAGGATACATCTGTTTCCATAACTCGGAGAGGGTTCGCAAGATTCATCGAATGATTCACTATCAAACAAAAGTAGCAAGATCCGCCCACACAAGATAGTGCACTAGCCCTAAGATGGTTTTATAACACGCATCGTTCTGGTAATTAAACACAGGGCAATGCAAACTACCCTGAAGGATTAGCCCAACCAACTATTTCTTGTCATCGATCTCTCGGGCAATGACCACAGCACGGACAGCAGCATGGGAATCGATTTCTGGGATGATGTCCGCAGGACTGACCGCGACATCATCGATCTCTGGGGCGATGTCTACAGGATGGACAACGGCATCAGAATCGATCTCCGGGGCGATGCCAACAGGACGGGCCACGATATCGGAATCATCAAGGACGTCCACTGGCACCTGCACAACCCTAACATATTACCAAGCACATTGCAAATAATCAAAAACCACAACTATGGTAATAATCCATTATTTTTTACCTTGTGCAGCTCACCGGGGGATCTCATCCCTCCGGGGGCCATCTCCTCGTCCTCGATGGGGGCCATCACCTTGCTAGGGGAATACTGCTTCTCAACGGCGACTATCTCCTCAAACTCGGTCTTGAGCCTCACATAGGTGGCAATCAGATTTCCTGGGGTAGGCACGGTGGGGCCCTTGCCATTCTTCCAACTTCCTTTGAGGAGTTCGTCCGCCAACGTCCTCCACTGTTTGGCCAATGCTTGTTTCTTGGAGTTCTTCGTCTCCATGGGTTGGCCCGCCAACATGGTTAACTCGTTGGTCGGTGCTCGCTTCCTGGAGATCGCTGTCTCCAGTGGGTTGTCCGCCGGCAACTCTTTGCCTAGTGCTCCAGGATCCATCAATGAACTGACAAACAAAAAGCAATCGAAAGGAAACCACAATCGCAATGAAAACGGGAAAAGAATAAGATGTGAGAATCGGTCGGTGCTTCGCAAAAAGAAGATTCTTGGAATGAAAATATAGCAGCTTAACTGATTCGCTCACCTTTCCATTGTCGGTACAGAAGAAAAATGGCAGAAGTGAGTAGCCTAGAGTGAGGTTTTCTTCAAGAAAGGGAAGAAAGGGCTTGAATGAGCGTTCCAGCGAAATGATGGTTGCTTCGTCCAGTCCAACTTGGAGGCCACCTTACCACTGCTGGTAGAGGTGTGGGTTTTGTGATATGACGGGTCATGACGGCCACACCGGGGTTACAGGTGAGTCTCGACTGTAGCACCTCGCTGTGATTTGGTGGATGGCACGCGGGCCCGAATGCTTTGAAATGTCCCGCATGTAGATAGAGCGGCTAGTCATATAGGAGTGCTCAATATTGTGCACCGCGACCAAGGCGGAGAGGAAAACGAGAGAACTACGTAATTAATGCATGAGTTTAATTAGGGTAGTTTTGTAAAGTACGAGATACATTCCTCCAATCGCAAAATGCCTTGGTTCATGAAATTTGAGATTTGAGCCCTATAAACCGGAAGGGAGGGAGTACTTCACACGGTGTAGTCTAGTCACTTGTTGAAATCTCTAGAAAGGCAAATACTCCTTTCCGGTTTACAGGGCTATACTACTCCCTCCATCTAGGTGTGTAAGTCATCTTATGAAAACTAAATAGTCCCAAAACACTTAGGCGCGATGCATTAACTTCTACCTTGTTTCTTGTTTCTTGACATATCAACCAATAAGAGATGAGAGGTGTGCATGCTTTTAATGACTTGCAATGGCTAGTTCATTGCATGGAATGCCATTAATTAGCAAATAAACATTGGTGACCCTAGGAGGAAACGGTGCTAAGCGCGTGGACCTATGCAGAATGAGTATCAACCAATGGATAATGGAGTTTAATTGTTAAACAATAGCAATTTTGTCTCATGCAAGAGCCTAGCTAGTACTCCAAGGAACCGCACCATGCGAGCGTTCGCAACTGCCACATTCGGGTTGCACTTGGCTCTTCTCCTCTTCGAGAAGACGAACAATAATGATGTTACTCCTACTTCTACAGTATCGAATCCACTACTGCATGTCCGTCCACCTCGTGCGGGAGGGATAGCGAAAGCTTCAACTTACTGCTCCTGCCTTTGCGTCGATGACAGGTGGGCCTAATAGGTGGTTGGCCCTCCTGTCATGCAGCCAAAGGCAGGTGCAGTTAAGGCACCGGAGCTTAGTCCGCTAGGGAGAGGCCGTTGTCGTAATCAAATTTCTCGATCTTGTATGAGTTGACGATGATAGGGGTTGCTTGCTTGCTAGGGTTGCTCACTACGTATATATAGGCCGGAGCCTCCGCGCTTGCTTGCTAGGGTTGCTCTATTCACACACTCTCATCCTCTCCAGATTTAAACAAGATAGGGGTAGTAACATTGTCTTTCTCCCTTCAAAAAACACTGGCTTTCTATCCTCACCGCTGGTTACAGATCCAGACGTATCCCCCTCCGCCGGTGAAGGGGAGGAGGGGCAGCATTTAGGCCGTCGTCGACAGCGAGGGAGGAGACCCATTGCCGGTCGCACCGTTATCTCTGGCCGAGCGCCGGCGCGGGAGGTCCTCTGATCCCTTCGTCGTTGCCTGTGGGCGGATCCGGCCTCCCACCGCCCAGCTATCCACATCTTGACGACCTTCAGGTATATCTTCGTTTGAAACCGCCTTAGCTCTACTTCCCCAGCTCGCTACGTCGCTGCATGTGCATCATTTTCTACCTCTCAGCCCCTCTCGATCGGATGGTCCAATGTCACATATTTTTTTCTTCTATTGTTAGAGGTAAAGCTACTTCATGGAGTCAAATCTTGTACTCCCTCTGTCCAAAAATACTTGTCATTGAAATGGATGTATCTAGATGTATTTTTGTTCTAGACACATCCATTTTGATGACAAGTAATTCCGAACGGAGGGAGTACTTGGTTCAAACAAGAAATAAAGTGGGGGTGGGGGAATTTAGTATGTACATCATACTTGGTACAAACAGGAAGGAAAGGGGGTGAAAGTAGTATAGACTGGTCATCCAACCGGTCTCTTGGTCAAAAAGGGAAATATAGGGGTAACGTTGTACACAGTGGTATGACCAGGACTAGATTTGCTATCCACACATAGGAGTAGGTGGCTAGAGTGAAAAAAAATGGGACCAACCCAGATATGTTTCTTGGATGTTTGTTTCTCAAGGCAACAAACTATGAATCACCACTTTATGCCCCTGTTTACGTACATGGTGCTGGACTGCTGGTGCACCCACTGTTATAAGCCATGACAAGTTTAGCCAAATGTTTTTGCATGTAATTGTTTGGGACTCTGACTGTTTCCTCTATGCCTTTTTGTGCAAACAGGGATATCCAATTCACCCGGTTGCTGTTGTGACCTTTTGGTGCACTACACAAAACTCTTCTTAAAAGAAGTGACTTTTGTGCTATTTAACTGGAATGTCATAATGGAACAGTTGGTTCATTTTGGTGGGACTGCACAAAGGGAGATCTGTGTTCCATTCCTCATCATCCATACTGGCGCCATAACCTTCCTTTAGGTAAGAATGATATTTAATGCATGTGTTCATCTCTATTTTCCGACTGCCATGAGAAAATAATGCTGTTTTTTACTAGTACACTTGTACTCCCTCACTGACAAAACCAATTCTAAATTAGAAGGCCAATCATGTACTTGGTTTCACCAACTGGTGAGGAGAAAGAGAAACATAGCATGAAGAGGAGGAAGAAGAAGAATAAACAGTGCCAAGGCGATCTTGCTGAAGCTACAGGCCTCAGTCGAGGCCATTCAAGGGCTCAGGCAACGACTACCTTACATGTGAGACGATCCTCCAGGGAGCCCTTCCACTTCTACCGTCTCACTTAATTAATTAGGAGTACTTAAGTACCACTAATTTATTACTGACTAATTTTCCTGTTGGAGTTAAACAAATCTTTAGTAGGACCCTATGCTGAATCATGTACGTGTGTATGTTTGTCTATGGAGGTGAATCACGTGGTGGAGCAGGGAGGGAATATTATTAGTGTCATGACATAATAGTGCTATTGTTTTGCATGTCAATTTATTGCCATTGGTTCAATGAGGCAATGTTTTGCATATTGTCCATCATGAATTTGATGCTACTAGTTGAGTAATATGCTAATGTCTTCCTATCCTTTCTCACTAAGCTAATGAAGGTTTCACCTTGTTCCTACTTTTGCAAACGGGGATCATGTTGTGCCAATCATACATTAAATGGAACTACACAAGACAATACAATGAACTGTATCCCAGCCAGTGCTTTAACTATGCTGGAAGTTCTTGATAATCTTTCGATATAATCTCAGCACTAGTAAACAAGAGTGATTTCAACCATACATTTGAAGTGCACAAAAATATATACTATTGTGTGATTCCAGCGAGTGCTTTATCATCTCTTATGGGACTACATGAATAAGCTTTTTTCTCAGGTTGGTACGGGCCTAAGGCCTTCATCCATATTAGTTTGCTGTCATCTCTATTTGTATCGTGCTACTGTCATGAGAAACTCCTTTATCTTTGCACATTAAAGTTTTGCAACCTATGATAAATGGCAATGCTTTGAGTGTTGAGTTGAGCTAATTGGCACTGATTAAATAAACTAATACCTCTCTTTAAGCAAGACTACTATGTTGCTAACTTTGCCCATTAAGATAATGAGGATGCTTCTATTTGTTAGTATATGTTTCATAAACTAGTCCCACTATTACAGTAATCTCACTCTCTCAATATATGTGCCAACAGGGATGCTCGATTTTGGTGGAACTGCACAAAAACTTTGGGTGCTTCATTGCCTCGACAGCTTCCGTCCTTTCCTGTCAGTCGCTAAACTCCGCATGCTTTCTTCCTTTGCTGTCAGTCGCTTGGCTTATCTCGGCTTCCAGTCATAGGAAATAGTAATTGATATGCTACCTCACACAGGTTGGTACTAGTCTTTATCCTGATTATTGTGCCTGTCATATGTATTAGTAATTTGGTATTGTGCTACTATTTGCCGATTTCATAAAGGAGTAATTTGGAGCCTGAACTCGCAGGCAAATCATTACATCAGGTGATTTCAGTAGAACTTCACAAAATGATCAGATGGACAGGTACTTATGCTGCTGCTATGTACTCCAAAGTTCACTCAGACAAGGATCGATGTTGACAAGAAGTGCCTATATTCATTCGAGTATCAACCGGCATCAACCAATTGTCAAGTGTTAGGAGAGTGAACGCCAAAAATATTGCTTGGTGCATAGCCCAGAAAAGCACAGTCCAGTCTTTGGTCCCAACTTGTGCCTTTTGGTTATTGGCACATATGGTAGCGAACTATATGGCATGGAGTCTAAAGATTCCAGACAAGTTGGTTGACGCGTATATTCATCTAGCACTTAATCAGTCTGCACGCCAAGGATGCTCCATTTCAGTTGAACTGCACAAAAAATTTGGGTGGTTCATATTGGCTGTGATCTCAATCATTTGGATGCATAAAAATACTAAATAGGTGTATATCTGAATCTTTTTGTAAATTATGTATGAATATTGTCGTGTGATCTATCAATCATTTGGATGCATATATATGCTGAGCTTGTGTATATATGAATCTTTTGAGTTGTTGATTGTGAATGTTGGCTATGGATATGAACGTGTCCTAGGAACCTGAGTTTGATATGAATGTTTACCTTTACTGTTGTATTTGTGTGTGAACTTGTTAGTATGACTACTGTGGGGTATAAAATGCAGGTCTCTTATAAAAGTAATGCTGTGTCCAATTTATGTTTTCCCTTATAACCACCGCTGCTGTGTTGCCGCGCACCCGAACCAGTGAAGTTTCCCACTCCTCTCCATCTACGACTCAACTGCAGCTTAATAAATAGTAACGTCTTTGGTTTTAGCCCGGTTTTCTGTAGACTAACCAGGCAATTCTCTTCTTATTAATTAATCAACAAGGCAATTCTTTTGCCTCCGTTTCAAAAAAAATAGTAATGTCTAACTGAGCCAGTTAGTTAGATGTGTACACTTGGTGTAGTATGATCTTTATTTAGTTTGATGCATACACTTGTTCTTTTTTGGTAGCCCTTTTGTAATGATGGCTGATGTTTGGTTTGGAAGAGAGAGCTGCGTCTTCACTCTTCTGGCCTGCTTACTGCTTCAGTTGCACCCCCAGCCCTGGTTGCTGCTGCCGCTATTTTCAATGTACAATCAGTAGTATATTTCGTATGTTGGTTGAAGAAATGTGTTGTTAGAACGACAAACACAATGTTTTGGAAATCGTTGCACGGTTCGATCCTTTAGTGCCCTGTACCCTACGTAGCGCATACTATTTATCGTACGGAACACATTTTTTTTGAAACTCGGAACACATTTTCCACTTGTTGATAACATGCAACCCACTAATGAAGGCCCAATAGAGAAGCCCATAATTAACTGGAAGGGAGGCTCTCACATGAATCCAGCCCAGGTACATGCTCATGGTCCCCTAAACATAAAGAAGTAAATAAATAAATAAAGCTAAATGCTCATGCACTAGTTCTTTGGGAAAATAGGTAGCCCAGTATTTCTTTTTGAAGAATACCCAAGATAGGCCTATTTGTTTTCTCCGAATTACTGGGCTGCAAATCTTTCAAGACGAGGAGGGATGCATTCCGGCCTGGCTTAAGAGTATGGTCAATGTTTGTTAAAAGTAATATCAAAAGGGGTTGAAAATTCGAATTTTTTTATAGCAAATGGGATATAAGTTTCTTTTTTTTTGTTTTTGTTCTTCACTGATATCTTATACGTATTTCATTGGATTTAACATGACATAGTACTAATTTATTTTTAAATTTGTTTTAGTATGGCTATTAATTTTTGGACTAAGAATATTTCATTCCCCAGCAAAAATTTGCGAATTTTCAAAATTTCCCACATATTTAGTTAATTTTTTAACCCTAGTACTGACCAGAAAATGGCCAGCAATTCTAAAAATGGAAAACCGGATGCACTAAATTCCATATGAATTAGAAAATGAGTAAAAATTATAAAAATAATAGCAAATGGGCTATACACACCACAGATTTCGAGGCTGACTTGTTTATGCAAGGCTTTGTCAGTGAACACACGATTCTAGCAGCAGTTAGTGTTGGATGTCCATCCAACGGCTGACGTGCTTCTTCAATCTCTGATCTTCCTGCTCCAGCCGCCTAAACTAGCGCCGACGGGACTGCCTGCTCCCCCCTCTTGTGGCCCGCTGTGATGCCGCATAGGCTTCCCCGGCCCACGCTACTCCCTCCGCTGGCCTGGCCGCACGCAATCAACTGCCTCCTTTGCCACGAAAAAACGATTCCTCCCACTGACATCTGGGGCGCACCGGTTGGGAGGCTAACCTGTGGGCCTACTAAGTTGACGCGTACGCAGGTCTTGTCAACTTAGTCAACAAACGATTCTAGCAACAGTAACCGTTGGATTTGAATCGAACGGTCCTGCTGCTTCTTCAATCGCTGCTCTTCTTGCACCAGCCGCCCAAACCAGCGCCGGGGAGACGGCCTGCTCCTTCCTCTAGTGGCCGGCTGTGCTGCCGATGAGGCCTCATCGCCCCTACTACTCCCACCGCTAGCCAGGCCCTGTGGTGACGGCAGCCTCACACCGCAGCCGAACCAGTGAACCCTCGTACTCTTCTCCGCGTGGGCATCCACTGCCGCGCCTTCCCCGGCTCCGCGTCGTCCCCTTCCTAGGCCTCGTCGTCGTCCACCGCCTTGGTGCTCTCGGCGCGGCGTGGTCAACGTGGTCAACGACATTCCATCGGAAGAGTACTGTACATGGAGAGGCTGACAGCTGGGTCCATGGCCACAGCCCAGTTTTTTTGAGATTTGCCAAGTAAGTCGCTTTGTCAGGCCTGTTGGGCTGCAAATCTTTCAAGACGAGGATAGCTTTCATTTGGCTGGCCCAGAAAATGGCCCATCAGTAATGAGAAATGGGTTGTACATTTTTAAAACACATCAAACCGGCAATTAGTTTCAAATATCTTTTTTTCATTTCGAGATTTGAAATTACATTAATTTTTATGCATGGAGAATTTGTTGGATTTTATATTGATATACATTTATTTTTAAAATCAGTTTGAATGTGAGTCGAAATTTCGGGATTAAATACAGTTCAGACCGCACCGAAATATGCAAAACTTCGTATAATTTTTTAACCGTGGCCACAATATGGGCTGTAATGCTAACAAAAAGAATATGGGCTCCAAAAAACCTTAATAATTAGCAAATGGGCTGTAAATTATTAGAAATAATGGCAGATGGGTTGTATGCTGTTTTCCACAGATTTGAGGCTTTCCTAAAAAAAAGGTTGACACACAAGCAGTGACTGTTGGATGGCCATCCAACGGCCGTCGTGCTTCTTCAATCTCTGCTCTTCCTGCTCCAGCCGCTCAAACAGGCGCCGGCGGGACTGCCTGCTCCCTCCTCCCCACGGCCGGCTCTGCTGCCGCGCAGGGCTCACCGCCCCACCGTACTCCTATCGCTGGCCTAGCCATCCCTCTACTCACCCACAACTGCTGTTATTCTCCGGCGACGGCAGACGAACTAGTAAACCAACGTACAGTCGTACTCCCCTCCGCGTGGGAAACAACTGCCGAGTCTTCCCTGCCTCTGTGTCGTTCCCTTCCTAGGCCTCGCCATCATCCACCATCCTGGTGCTCTTGGCGTGGCCTAGTCAACGTGGTCAATGACCGACATGCATCTGAAGTGGACTTTACGTGGAGAGGCCGACAACTGGGTCCACGGCCGCACGCAAGGAAATGCCTCCTTATTACGCGCAAAATAATGATTCCTCCACCTGACATCAGGGACCCACCGAAAGGGCCTCTGTATTTCACGAAAAAACGTTACCGCCGCTGACAGCTCGGACCCACCAGCTATATATTCGCATGCAAGGAAGTGCCTTCTTATTACGGACAAAAAAAATGAATACTCCCCCTGTTAGCTGGGACCCAGTATAGTGGCAGGCTGAGTTGTGGGCCTACTAAGTTGATGGGGACGGAGGGCTTTGTCAACTTAGTCAATATGCACGATTCTAGCTCCAGTGACCGTGCGATGTCCATCCAACAGCCGTAGTGCTTCTTCAACCTCTGGCCTTCTTGCTCCAGCCACCCAAACCAGCACTGGTCGTGCCTCGTGCTCCTGCCTCCGTGGCCGGCTGCGATGCGGCGGAGGCCTCACCGCCCCCTACTACTCCCACCGCTGGCCAGGCCATCCCTCTACTCACCCACACCCCCTGTTATTCTGTGGTGACGGCAGCCTCACACTGCAGTGAACTAGTGAACCCACGTACTCCTCTACGCGTGGGCATCCACTTCCGCGTCTTCCCCGGCTCCGCGTCGTCCCCTTCCTAGGCCTCGCCGTCGTCCACCGCCCTGGTGCTCTCGGCGCGGCATGGTCAACGTGGTCAAGGAACAACTTCCATCGGACGTGGACTGTACATTGAGAGGCTGACAGCTGGGTCCACGGCCGCAGCAAGGAAGTGCCTACTTATTACTTGCAAAATAATTATTCCTCCACCTGACAGCGGGACCCACCAGACGGGCCACCGTATTTCATGAAAAATTTGTTTCCCCCTGACTGCTGGGACCCACCAGCTACATCTTCGCACGCAAAGAAGTGCGTCCGGGCAAAAAAACGATTTGTCCCCTAACTGCTGGGACCCACCAGCTACATCTTCGCAGGTAAGGAAGTGCCTGACAGTCGGGACCCACCGGTCGAAGCGTACGTAGCGTTGTCATTCTAGTCGCGAACGTGTACGTACATACTGGTCGATGTAGAGGCGCGCACGTGTCATAGTAGAGGCAAGCACATAGCATTTACACGTATGTACAGCGTCCAGGGTGCAAGAAACAAAATACGACCACGTATGTGTACATATGGGCGAGGTCTCGAACGCCTACTCGCGCATACGTACGGCCACGGCTCGTGTACATGGCTGGGTCGGAATGGAGAAATAGCGTCGTCGTCGTGTTCATGGGGAGGCAATGGAATGCGTCGTGTTCATGGGGAGGCAACGTAATGCGTTGTGTTCATGGGGAGGCAACGGAATGCATCGTGTTCATCGGGAGGGCTTGGATGGAACATGCGATGGAAATGAGGCCTGGCATACCGCAGAACGGAGGAAACGGCCTTGTGTTCGACCGGCCACGTTCGAAACGGGATCCTGTTCATCGGGAGGGGTCTGGCGTAGCGCAAAACGGAGGAAACGGACCTCCTACGGTCGAAACGGGGGTCCTGTTGATCGGGAGGGGTGTGGCGTACCGCAAAACGGACGAAACGGACTTGTGTTGGAGCGCTACGGTCGAAATGGGGGTCCTGTTCATCGGGAGGGGTGTGGCATACCGCAAAACGGGACTTCACGGGATACTGTTCATCTCCACTGTCGACCTCCTCCAGCCTCCACGGGCTCCTGTTCATCCAGCCTCCACCGCGCGCTACTCCACCGCTACTGTTCAACCACCCCTCCACCGTCTACTGTTCATCCAGCCCTCCACACCACGGGGTCCTGTTCAACCACCCCTCCACAGGCACCCCTCCACCATCTACTGTTCATCCAGCCCTCCACACGACGGGGTCCTGTTCAACCACCCCTCCACCGTCTACTGTTCATCCAGCCCTCCATACCACGGGGTCCTGTTCATCCACCCCTCCACGGGCACGCCTCCACTGTCTACTGTTTATCCAGCCCTCCACCACACCACGGGGTCCTGTTCATCCAGAGGCAATGCCACCGCTCACTGTTCATCCACCCCCCCCCCCCCCCCCCCCCCCCCCCCCCCCCCCCCCCCCGCAACGCTCACTGTTCATCCCATTGATCGGCTTCAGTTAGCAGGAGTAGCGAAGGAATCACTCGATCGGGTTCAGTTAACAACCATTGATCGATCGCTCGGGTTCAGTAACACGTAGCTTGCAGTGCAATCGCTCGGGTTCAGTTAGATCCCAACACCTCGCTCGGGTTCAGTTAGAGCCAACGCCTCGCACACACGCGCGTACGTGTATGAGAGAAACGCGCATCGCTCGGCCCTGACCTCCCACCGTAACCGGGAACTCCCCGAAATTTTCCTCCCCCTCGCTTCTACCACGGTTTTTTCCATCAGGGACGGCCCAAAGAATGTCATGCAGCTGCGTCTCCGGCCCGCCCAGGACAAAAAGCCCATTTTCTGTCATGATTTTTTGTCATAGAAGTAGGAGCCCACCACATCTATGATGATCCCGGGTTTTGTCACAATTATCGTCATAGAAGTGTCATATGTATGATAGAAAAAAAAATCGTTTGGCCCAAAATGTCACGGATGTGTCTTTTTTTTGTAGTGTTCCAGCCTGAGGGAGTCCTGGATTAGGGGGTATCCGGACAGCCGGATTATATCCTTTGGCCGGAATGATGGACTATGAAGATACAAGATTGAAGACTTCGTCCCATGTCCGGATGGGACTCTACTTGGCATGGAAGGCAAGCTAGGTAATACGGATATGTATATCTCCTCCTTTGTAACCGACCTTGTGTAACCCTAGCCCCCTCCGGTGTCTATATAAACCGGAGGGTTTTAGTCCGTAGGACAACAGACAATCATACCATAGGCTAGCTTCTAGGGTTTAGCCTCTCCGATCTCGTGGTAGATCAACTATTGTACTACTCATATTATCAAGAATAAATCAAGCAAGACGTAGGGTTTTACCTCCATCAAGAGGGCCCGAACCTGGGTAAAACATCGTGTCCCCTGCCTCCTATTACCATCCGCCTTAGACGCACAGTTCGGGAACCCCTACCTGAGATCCGCCGATTTTGACACCGGCATTGGTGCTTTCATTAAGAGTTCCACTGTGTCGTTGCCATAAGGAAGGATGCCTTGTATCGTTGTTAAAAACAACATCACCACCGGCGGAACCCTGGCTATCGGCCAAACTCTCCGGCTTGGCAGTTTCATCATGACCGCCCGTTCGGCCGCTGCACCGACGATGACCTCTCGGGTCATCAAAAACAGCCTCCACGTCGGCTCGGAATTCGCCGAGCAGATGGATCCAATGGAACTCTCTTCCCTAAACGAGCTCTTGGATCGTATCGCCGCCTTGGGAGTCGCTACAGACTATGATCGGATTGGGCTTAAACCCGATCAAAGGGAGATAAATTCTCCACCGGTCACCCATCATATTGCGGTGGTGGAGGAACAATGCGGCGATTCTTCCTCTATCTGGAGGACTAAATATGTCCAGATTTCTGAGCTCTCCGAGCCGGATAGCCGTTTACGGGAGGACATCACCCAAGCCCTAAACTTAGAGTCAGGTAGCAGGCCATACTTATCGGGCAACACTCCGGAATCCGAGCTTCCAAGATTGGAAACTCTTCGGCCCCTAGGTCTCAGATCAGGTAGGGGTTCGGACCCAATTCCACCCACCCACCTAGACATAAATGATCTTTCCCACATCAGGCAAGAGCCCCATGAAACAGTACATCATTATTGGGCCAGATTCCTCCTTGTGATGAACAAGGTTAAGGACTATCGCGAGGAAGATGCAGTCTCATTTTTCTGCAATAATTGCATGGACAAGGGAATCCTTAACGCCTTGAGTCGCCGTGACATATCACGCTTCACTGACTTGGCGTCCATAGTACGAAAGTACTGTGCGATGGAAAGCGCCTGGAAAACCAAAAGAAATTTTGGGATAATCCGGCGCGGAATATACACCCAGTCCGAAGTAAAATGGTGCACTATCATAAGACACCCGAGTTAGTTACAAAGAAACAAAAACCCTCTTCAGGGCATGGAACCGTATTGGAGGGATGGCTTAACAGACCCTGCGAAATCCATATTACAGCGGATACCATACCAACACATAGCCTTAGAGCATGTTGGATACTCCGGCAGGTGGCCAAAAGTGGTGAGGATCTTCTCATCCCAAATGCCATAGAGCACCATCCCATGGATAACAATACGGTATTAACAGTCTTTGAAACCTTCGCATCAAATAATAGGCGCAAGAGGACACTCCGCAGCCTCGCCGAAATCTGCCACGTGGCAGCAATGAATCCATGGAGTGACACGGCTATTACCTTCAATGCCAGTGACGAACCTAAATTCCGAACAACCCAAGAACCAGCTGCACTGGTCCTCAGTCCAATTGTGGATGGCTTTCGACTCACCAAAGTACTCATGGACGACGGCAGTGGATTAAACCTCATCTATGAGGAAACTCTTCAAAAAATGGAAATAGACTGGAACCGCATTGAGCAAAGCAGCACAACCTTCAGAGGAATCATCCCCAGTCGGGAAGCACGTTGTGCTGGGAAAATCACACTAGATGTGGTATTCGGCACGCCGGAGAACTATAGGTCCGAAGAAATTACATTCCAAGTGGCCCCGTTCAGTAGTGGATACCACGCCCTTTTAGGACGGGAGGCGTTCACGATCTTCCAAGCCATACCCCATTATGGGTACATGAAGCTCAAAATGCCCGGGCCCAACGGAATCATCACTCTCGCTAGTGATCCAGACACAGCACTCCGTGCCGAAAACAAAACAGCTGCATTGGCCCTCGAGGCATTATCCGAAGCCTTTTCAGCCGAGGAATTAACTGCGCTACGCTCCACAGTGGACATGGATGACGTGATACTTGACAAGAGATCCAAGTCCACCTCTTTTAAACCAGCGGATGAAATAGTCAAATTCCAAGTCCACCCAACGGACCCTACAAAAACAGACTCCATCGGGGCACAGTTAAACCCCGCCATGGACGCCGCACTACGAGAGTTCCTACGCGAGAATTGGGACATATTCGCCTGGCACCCCTCAGACATGCCAGGAATCCCACGCAGGCTGGCCGAGCACAGCCTCAATATCCTAAAGGGATTCAAGACGGTCAAGCAGGCTCTTCGGCGTTTCTCTGAACCTAAGAGATAGGCTATGGGAGAGGAACTAGCCAAGTTATTGGAGGCCAGATTCATTAGAGAAATAAAACACCCGGACTGGCTAGCAAAATTGTTGATGGTACCAAAGAAGGACAAATCCTCGCGCCTATGTCTCGATTTCAAGGACCTCAACAAGGCTTGCCCAAAGGATCCCTTCCCCCTCCCCTGCATTGATCAAATTATCGATGCTACCGCAGTACACGAGTCATTGTGTTTCCTCGACGCATACTACGGCTACCACCAAATCAAGATGGCGGAGTCCGACCAATCCGCAACGGCATTTATCACACCATACGACCCCTTCTGTTTCAACACAATGCCTTTTGGGCTCAAAAACACCGGCGTAACATATCAGCGCATGATTCAGACATGTCTGGAGAAACAGATCGGCAAAACAGTAGAGGCATACGTAGATGATGTGGTCGTCAAAACCAAACACGCCGACTCTCTAATAGACGACTTGAGGCTCACATTCGACAACCTTCAAACATACGACATCAAGCTCAATCCAGAAAATGCGTTTTCGGCGTACCAGCCGGAAAGCTCCTGGGCTTCATTATCTCCAGTAGAGGAATTGAAGCTAATCTGGCCAAAATCCGAGCTTTGTCACAGTTGTCTACCCCAACAGACCTCAAACAAATCCATAAATTAACTGGATGTGTGGCGGCTCTAAGCCACTTTATCTCCCGCTTAGGAGAAAAGGCATTACCCCTTTATCGCCTCCTTCGGTGCACCGAACACTTCGAGTGGACGGACGCTGCCATAGCCGGATTGGAAGAAATAAAAGCCATACTAGCAACCAACCCAATCCTGGCTGCGCCAAACATTGGCGAACCAATGTTGTTATCCATTACGGCAACTCATCAGGTTGTAAGCGCAGTGCTCGTCGTCGAACGAGAAGCGGATGGACATAAATTCCCTCTTCAAAAGACGGTATATTATGTATCCACTGTCCTCACTCCATGCAAATCACGGTACCCACATTATCAAAAGATAGCCTATGCGGTATTCATGGCATCCCGGAAGCTGCAACACTACTTTCAGGAGTGTTCGATTACAGTAGCCTCGGAAGTGCCACTTAATGATATTATAAACAACCGCGACGCCACGAGTAGGATTGCCAAATGGGCCATTGAGCTCCTCCCGTTCGACATAACATACAAACCACGGCGAGCCATTAAGTCGCAAGTATTGGCCGACTTTGTCGTCGAATGGACGGAAGCTGAACTCCCTAAAGAGTACGACGCATACTCCAATTGGATCATGCACTTCGACGGCTCCAAAATGCTAGCTGGTCTGGGGGCCGGCGTCATCCTGACGTCCCCAACCGAAGATACAGTTCAATACGTACTGCAGATACTGTACATAGACTCCAACAACGCAGCCGAATACGAAGCCCTGCTACATGGTCTTCGGATGGCAGTTTCCATGGGCATTCAACGCTTGGAGGTGCGTGGGGATTCGAACCTCGCAATATCCCAAATAAATGGAGACTTCGATGCCAAGGATCCAAAGATGGCGGCCTATCGAAACGCCATCCTAAAGATGTCAGCTAGGTTCGAGGGGCTCTAATTTCACCATGTGGCTCAGGAAAACAGTCAAGCAGCGGATATCCTCGCCCGCATCGGCGCAAAACACGATGCGGTCCCCCCAACATCTTTTTGGAGAGGTTGTTTAAGCCATCCGTGGTATGGGAAGGGGACACCAGTAACAATAGTCCAGATCCGGCCAAAATGCCCGACACCGAACACTCTGACATAATCGGAGGCTCTGCCACCGAAATAACACCTTCATCCCACGTAATAATGGCCATCATCGCCCCGTGGACTGAACCATTCCTGACCTATCTAACTAGGCAGGAACTTCCGGAGGACCACAATGAGGCATGCTGCATAGTGCAGCGATCCAAAGCCTACAGGGTCCATGAGGGAGAGCTGTATAAAAAAAGCACTACCGGAGTCCTTCAAAGGTGCATCTCCAAAGTGGAAGGGCGGAAACTTTTGGCAGAAATTCATGCCAGACTTGGCATCCACCACGCCACATCTCGGGCCCTTGTAAGCAAGGCCTTCCGTACAGGTTTTTATTGGCGACGGCCCGGGCAGACGCACATGACTTAGTCCAACACTGCGCCGGTTGCCAGCTTTTTGCAAACCAAAGCCACATGCCACCCACCACCCTCCAAACCATCCCCATTACCTCGCCCTTCACGGTCTGGGGGCTTGAGATGGCTGGACCCCTTAAAGAGGGAACCCATAAGAAAAATACTTACTGGTCATGGTGGATAAATTCACCAAATGGATAGAAGCCAAACCTGTTAAAACGGCCAAATCCGGACCGGTGATAGACTTCATATCCGGGGTTGTACACCGTTATGGCGTCCCCCACAGCATCATCATTGACAATGGCACGAACTTCATGGCCAACGAAGTAAAACTCTGGTGCAGCAACATGGGCATCAAGCTCGATTATGCTTCAGTCTATCACCCACAAACCAATGGCCAAGTTGAGCAAGCAAATGGTCTTATCATGAGCGGCATTAAACCCAGACTAGTGCGGTCCTTAAAGGAGTCTAACACGCATTGGGTAGAGGAGCTCGACTCCGTACTCTGGGGGCTGTGGACCACGCCGAATCGTACTACATGATATACACCCTTCTCTATGGTGTACGGCGCAGAGGCGGTTCTGCCCTGCGACATAATTCATGACTCACCTCGAGTGCGCATGTACGAAGAAAGAGAAGCCAAGCTCGATCGGTAGGATAGTCTGGACACACTGGAGGAGGAGTGCGACGTCCCAAAAGCCCGTTCCGCATTCTATCAGCAACATGCTCGCAGATACCAAAGAAGAGAAGTATGGGCCAAAACTTACAACGTTGGCGAGTTAGTTCTACGCCTGCCGGAGAAGAAAAAGACCAAGCTCGAGCCCAAATGGGAAGGTCCCTTCATTATTGTCCACGTTCTGACCGGTGGAGCGTACCGTCTGCGGGATGCATCGAATATTCGACTTGAGTCGAACCCATGGAACGCATCCAGGCTCCGAAGATTCTACGCCTAGCGCCGGACTCTAAGTTCGTCTCCTTCCTCTATCCATTTTTCGCATATACATTATCTGTCTTTTTTCTCTTTCTTTCTGTTATTCTTTCTCAAGGCCTTCAAGGGCCAACTTGTGCCTCGCTCGCACACTATAGATGCGCTAACCGCGCTCATTATACCTGGGGGCTTCTTGCACAGAAGCTTAATTATCTATCTGGGCTTCATGCCCCGCACATGTGTTCTTCTTCCGCATGTACCTTTTCTTCGCCATTATATGCATCGATATGACTTAAGTTTTGACCAAGCTGGGTTGCCTGGCTCTTGAATTTATGCCCTACATTCCCGTTAATTCGGCTAAGGCATAAGGGGAGCACCTCTGTGATTGTTACTGCCGGGTCAGCCGGATGTGTACCTCAGACTGGGTGAAGCCGAAAGCTAGCGTTCTTAAGGGAATATTCGGTCGGCGAACAAAAGATGATTTTTATTTATTTTCCATATATGCCCCCAGATGTTTTTGCCTGCGGCTCCGCTTGCAGTCCGGACATGCACTTTAGGGCATGTGTACCCAGGGAAAGGAACCCCTAACGGAACTATTCTCCCTGGAAGTTGTTTCTTACTACCCATGTAATATAACATAACTAGTTGGGTACTTATCTGTTCAAGAACTAATGAGCTTCCTCTTCTATACCATCCAACAGGCGGTCTAGCCTACAATCCTGTTGGGAATACTTTGCGGCTAATTCTACTTGCCCATAGACTAAGCTAACGGGGATCTCTTTCCCATCAGGCCCCACAGGTCCGACCTCGGCCATGTGGTTTGGGTCAGCCTTGGTATACCGCGTCTTCACCATGGCCGAGGCTTCCCTGGCACCTTGACGGCAGACCAATATCTTCCGTAATTGGAAGCACCGCCGTGCTCCCTTGAGCTTCTCCGCAAGCTCTCCAATGCCTTCTGGCAGGGAGACTGATGGCCACAAGGCCTGGGCAATACCTTGCATCACCTGCCGAACTTGTTCGTGCAGTTGTGAGAGCTCGGATAGAAGATCACCCGCAGACCCGGGCATCTCCTCCACAGGACGACCCGTCAGCATACCTGCAGACATAACTCTGTTAGTCGGCTTCTCCGTCGTCCCCTTTTTAAGGGTTCGTTCAAGCACTGACTAAAAATGCTGCATCGAAGCTGCTTATTCTCCTTCTCGTAGTCTGCAAGCTGGGCTCGAACATCTTTCAGTTCCACGCTCAACTTGGTATTGGCGTCTTGGAGATTGTTTTTCTCCCGCCTGACCTCAGTCAGCACGCGTTCGCCAGCCTTTAGCTGTCGTACGGCATGCTGGTCCTCCGGATTCTCTCCGGATTCATTTGCAATATGTATTGTTAGATCTGCAGCCACGCCGCACACTATATGGTACCTATCATTCTTTGAAACAAATGTTACCTGTTGGGGACTTTTTAGGTTCCTTCAATGCGGCAACGGCGGCCCGAAGTTGGGTCTTGCATTCCTCCAGCTCCTCTGATAGTCGAGTATTCTTCTCTGTAAGAACCTGCACAATAGATGATCCTTAAATCAGTTCTGCTAACTGTTTCAAGTCCCAGGGGCTACTAATACATATAATCGTTAGATTTGCTTACTCGTACATCCCTTACATACTGTTCTGTGGCTCTGGCTAGACCATTTTGAGCAGCACGGAGGTAAGCGTCTCCAAAATTGATGGCATCAAATGCCTCTGGGGAGAAGGAAGCGTCACGGAGTACGGCTCGGCGACGCCTATGATTCATGGCGCTCTCCACTTCTGAATTTGTAGCAGATAGTCTATCTGCATCCTCTGTAGGAGGAGTATTCGGTGTCCGCCCCATGTCGTCTTCTGCCTCTATGTCCGGTCCTGGAGCCCGACTGGTGGAAGCATGATCGACAGCCTCACCGGACACATTCTGGCGAGCGTTTTTTCTGTTAAAGAAACATGGACGCCATTACGTTTTGAGAAAGACGACAACCACGAAGCAGGGTTTTTGTCATACCTCTTCACCGACGTCTCCGTCCTGACCGCCTTCCTTTTTGGCCTACCCGGCCTCGGTGCCTCTTGTTGGCGAGTTGCTGCGGGTTCGGCACGGCGTCCCGAAGGCCTTCCCTGTAAAACACCATATGTATATGGTAGGTGAAGTGTCTAAAAGGGGATCCTAGTTTTTGGAGTTGGGATTTTTGGTTTTTCTTACGTGCGACGTAGGAAGTAGTCCGGGATAGTCAGCCGTAATGGCCACCATGGCGTCATCACAGCTTAATTGATATAACTGCTGGTCTATCAGCTCCACGAATATGTCCGGATCTTCTTCGAGTCTAGGACCAAGGGCCCAGTTAGGGTCCTCTGTTGTGGGGATGGGCTGTTGACCTCCCTTATGGCTTTTCGCAGTTCCTGCCGCACAATGGCAAGGTGAATACCTACGACAAAGAATGCAGGAAGAATGGGAGTAGGGAGATATAACTCACCCAGCTTGGAGGGTTGTACATAGAGAATCCATCCCGTGGCGTGATGCGGACGAACTCCTCTTCCTCTCCCTTGAACAACTCGGACAGAATTGTTGCTAAAGCGGCAGCATTGTCCGGACCCTTACGCCCGCAACGGGTGGCATCGTCTTCCCCGTTAAAACACCATAGGGGGTTCCCTCGATATTGAAGTGGCTGCACTCCCCACATTATGCATATTGACATAACCTCGATTACTGTCAATCCTGATTGAGCCAGCGCTTTAATCCGGTTCATCAGGTAAAGGACTTTTCCGTTGTCTTCCTCCTGGGGGCTCCGTGGGCGCCAACTTCGGCGTTTCTTCAGAGGAGCATTGTTAAACTCAAGAAGACCCCGCCAAACAGGGTCCGGAAGGGGGACGTCCTACATATAAAACCATTCCGAAGGCCAGTCTTCAGACGTATTTTTCAGAGTACCGGACAGGTATCCGGTTTCGGCGATGCGCCATATTTCGGCTCTGCCCACTTGATAAAGTGACCCCTTCTGTGTGAGGGGACGAGGCAAAATAACCTTCTCCATAGCTCGAAATGAGCCTCGCAGCCCAGGAATAAGTCGCAAAGGGCAACATAGCCGGCGATGTGTAATATGGAAGCAGGGGTGAAATTATGCAGTTGGAGGCCGTAAAACTCCAGGAGCCCGTGGAGGAACAGATGAATTGGAAATCCGAGTCCCCTTAATAAATAAGGAACAAGGCATACCCGCTCCCCCGTAGAGGGGCTGGGGAAGCTCTTCGCTTGCTCCCTGCCATTGTAGGTGGCGAGCCCGGCTCGGACGGGAACCATATACGCCGGAGGGAGAAATCCCTTAGTCTGCAGTTCGACTAATCGACTGTGTGGGACTGAACACCTCTCCCAATCACCGGGCTTAGAGCTACGGGGGCGGGAGGAGGAGCTCCAGAGGTCGGCCATGTTGGAGTGGATTTTTCCGAAGCGCGCTCCAATGGATTCTCGCCAGGGGAGGATGATATGGATTGGATCTAAGAATCCCCATCCCTTTAATAGACAATTTATTTATCTGGCTAGGGGGGCGAATGTAAAAATGCCCTGGCGCCTCGTATTCATTCGACGTGTGGGAGATAGCCCTTATTGGGCGCAGAAGCCAAGAGGTCCAACATTTATGGGGCCGGACACTACTTAAACAAATGTTTGAAATTTGGAGAAGAACCCGCCTTGCAATGCCGAAGACAACACTGCATGCTGGACTCATCGTCATTGAAGCCTGGTTCGGGGGCTAGTGAGGGAGTCCTGGATTAGGGGGTATCCGGATAGCCGGATTATATCCTTTGGCCGGACTGATGGACTATGAAGATACAAGATTGAAGACTTCGTCCCATGTCCGGATGGGACTCTACTTGGCGTGGAAGGCAAGCTAGCCAATACGGATATGTATATCTCCTCCTTTGTAACCGACCTTGTGTAACCCTAGCCTCCTCCAGTGTCTATATAAACCAGAGGGTTTTAGTCCGTAGGACAACATACAATCATACCATAGGCCAGCTTCTAGGGTTTAGCCTCTCCGATCTCATGGTAGATCAACTCTTGTACTACTCATACTATCAAGAATAAATCAAGCAGGACGTAGGGTTTTACCTCCATCAAGAGGGCCCGAACCTGGGTAAAACATCGTGTCCCCTGCCTCCTGTTACCATCCGCCTTAGACGCACAGTTCGACACCCCCTACCCGAGATCCGCCGGTTTTGACACCGACACAGCCCCTCTCCCTCGATACATGACAGTGCATGCACTGACCACGACAATGGCGTGGCTGTGCACGCGCTCTGTGTGCAACGGCCGCGTCCAGTTGTTGTTTGTGCTGGACCCCCTCCTCCTCCCGTCATCTTCGCCCATGTGAGCGTGTCCAAGAGTTTTACCTCATCGTCGCCGTCCTCCTGGACCTCTCTCCCTCTCTGTAAAACCCCTCACCGACGCTCACCGACGCTCGCCACCAAACACCCACGAGAGCACAATGCTCCGTTTGGCTCTGCTCGTCGCCGTCGTCATCCTCCCCATGCTCCCTTGGCCGCCTCTGCCCCGTGAGAGACTCCACTGTGTCTCCCTCGTCGCCTGCCTCCGAGTTCATGCGAGTGGGCACGCGTCCGCAGCGCTGGCCACACGTCCGCGGTGACGCCAGCTCGGCCTCCTCGCCCCGAGGCTATATAAGCCCGTCCCAGGTGCGTTTCTCCTCACCATTGACCTCTACCCACTCCCCCATGACTCCTTGACCACTTCCCCGAGATCGAGTCGCCCTCCACGATCACCATTGCCGCCATGGCTGCCTCGGGTCTCCTCCTCGATTGGCTCAAGCCGAAGCCCCTCTCCTCATTTATCCTCCACCAGCAGACCTACCATACCCCGGCGAATCTCCCCACCCTCTCCATTTCTCTCCAGAGCCAGCATGGCCGCGCGCCGCCGAGATGGTCCGCCGCCGTTGCTCTCTACCTCTGATGGTTGTCGCCGCAGCAGCGCTCCCTGGAGTGCATGTAGTTCCTGGATGGGTGTAGGCCTCCATCCCGAGGCCACCGGTGACCTCTCCATGGCCGGAGATGGCCGGAGTCTCCTTGCCCAGCAGCGGCCGCGCCCCAGCCCGGTGTTTTGTCGAGGATAGGAGGAGCAGGCGCGGGTTGAAGAAGGAGGCGTGGGCGGAGAGAGAAGATGCGGCGGGCCCCACGCGTCATCGATCCAGCGCCCGGCCCCGCCACCGCCACGTCACGTAAGTGGAGACGTATTCCACTGGAATACGTCTGTGCTTCCCGAAAGCGCATTCCATTTCTTCTTTAGGCATAAGTACGTTTTCATCTCAGGAAAGCGTATTTCCTAAAAACCCGTTTCTGCCTTATCCACTCAGGGACTTGTTTGTGATGATATTTTTGCAGAAAAGTCCCTGATCTTCATCACCTCACAACTTTTCACTCGTAACTCCGATTGAGGTGATTCCAAAGCCCACTTCTTCGGTTCGTCAAGCCCGTTCTGATGCAACCATTTTCACCATGTTTTGGCATTCCGAAAATGACCATTTTTCCCCTGCCCTTATTCAGCCCCCTCCGAGAGTGAACGTTTTCCGGCGATTCGTTCCGCGAGCTTCTCACATTTTCTCCCGGTGATTTCTTCTACCCCAGGCAAGCCACACCCTCCATTTGCATGATTGCAATGCGGTGACATGGTTTATTTATTTGAACTTGTTTAAAACATTGCATTAGTTATGTATGATCTTTTCATGGCATGTCTCGGAGTATTGTTTTGATGTTGATATTGCCATGATATTGCTTGGAGTTCTAGGACTTATATTTTGATGATTATGTGGATGACATGTGCCTCTGGATTCTTAGTGGTTATTATGATTATGTTCATGATGGTAATATGCTTTGGAGTATTATTTTGGATGGCATGTTGCCTTTGGATTCTTAGTGGCTAGTATGATTTTTGTCATGATGGTATCTGTTATTATCTTGGAGCACTACTTTGAATATCATGTTGCCTTTGGATTATTAGTGGCTAGTGTTATTTTCATCATGACGCTAGTTGATATTATGTTATGAATATGATGACGGAGATGATGCTTGCATGGGGATCCTAGCTGGATTGTTATTTGAGTAGTAGTATTATCGTTCTTGGGTTCATCATGATAGTAGTGTTATACTTACCTTGGAGTATTTTGGTATGATGATATTAAGCTTTGGATTATTTGTTGGATATTGTATGACTTGGATTATAGGTTGATGGATGATATCGGAGTACCAGTCATTACTATTATATTTTGGGGATAAATTCCGTCATTAAGTTGGTCAGGTGCCACCGAACCGGGCTTTTCCAGTGCAACCACATTTTCCTTTATGGGAAGTCCCTAATGCGGTCTATTGTTGTGCCTCTCGCCGGTGCCTCCAACTAGGGAAGGTTATGGGCGCGCACTACCTTGATCAGGTAGGCGGACATAAGCCTTGTGTGCCCGTTGTTGTTGTTATGTGCACGGTCCCCCTGAGGGACGTTTTGGCCACGATAGTGGTCGTTGTGTCTTTCGTAGACACGGGGCCACCCAGGTCTATCCCAGTTGGGAGTGGGTCGGAGTGGCCGGGAGAGTGTCATTGCAGTAGATCGGTTTTTTAGGAACACTGTTGGTCCACCCGAATTGGAGTGCGAGGCCATGGGTTCCGTGGTGTGGGTAAAGTGCGCTACCTCTGCAGAGTGTGTAATTAAATCTATCAATAGCCGCGTCCTCGATCATGGGCATGGGTTCGTACTAGGTCACACCGTTCGATCAACACTCACATGACGGAATGACTTATAGGTGATTTATATGTTAATATGTTCAGCAGTACAGATTGGCAGGATGTTGATGATGATGTTGGAGACCAAGTGTTGGTCATGGTAGTGATCGCCGGAAGGATCACCGTTTGAGACCAAGTGTTGGTCATGGTTGTGATCACCGGAAAGATCACCGTTTGGTTTTGATCATGAGGTGATCGAGATGGTATATTGCTTGGCCGGATAACCAAGAGAAATATAGTTATGGAGATCTGAGATGGTGATTTATTAGTATTTTATCAGTTTCATACCATGCTTCGTAGTTGTTTCATCATGGTAGTTGTTAAATAATTAACCTATTCATGCTATGTTATTGTCTTTCCTTGATGATTATGGTTGTTGTGATCTTGCAAATACATTCAATGTACTGACCTGGCGTGTCAAGCCAGATTGCAGGTGATGCCATGATTGCTTGATTGCTTGTCGATGGTTTCCGTGCATGCGAGCTAGGTCGTGTCCCAGCCAGAGTCCCTGCTGAGTGGAGTTCACCACCTTCGTCGATCGTCCGCTGCTAGAAGTACTCCGCTGCTACGAGTTGTTTCACTGGTAGCATAGAGCAAGTGTAGTATCGTAGGCGTAGTGTCGCCGTGCTGATGTGCTTCTTTGTAACATCAGACCCTTGTATTAGTATTCTTGTAATAAGAGCTTATTTGTTCTATGTCAAGCAGTGCTGTATTCCAATGACTTCTCCTGTATCTCTGGGCTGGAATACGAGGCGTTCCGGTTTCTCTGAGCTGGGGTGCCACAATGGTGGCACTTTATGAAGGCCCAAGGCCCAAAGGCGGGTTAAGGCATGTAGATATAAACCGACATTATCATGTAACTTGTATTGTAAGATAGGAGGAATAGAGACCGAGCCGGACATGTCGATGATCCGGCCCTGGGACTCTGTAAACCGGCGGGCGTCGACCTATGTATATAAAGGGACGACCCGACGGCGGTTTAGGGACAACACAACAACTCAAGAGCCATACAAAGCGGATTCGCTCCCTGGTCATCGAAACCCTAGCAATTCCATCACAACTTGAGTAGGCCTTTACCTTCATCGTAAGGGGCCGAACTAGTATAAAACTCTTGCGTCCCTTGTCCGCTTTAACCCGTTTAAGCTAACCCGTAGCGATGACTCCACAACTAAGTCCTTTCACACGAACATCTGCCGTGACAAAACCACGACAGCGGTAGTAGGTATTTCCTTCAGTGATGAGACACGGGTTATCGAGCCTGTAGGAGAACCAGGCAACACAATGTAAACAACCCCTGCACACAAATAACAAATACTCGCAACCTGACGTGTAAAAGGGGTTGTCCATCCCTTTCGGGTAGCGGCGCCCCAAGACAGGCAAACGGACGTGAAATAAATTGTAGTAGATTGATAGATCGAATGCCAAATAAAATAAATAAGAATAAAATGCAGCAAGGTATTTTTGTATTTTTGGTTTAATAGATCCAAAAGTAAAAGCAAAGGAAAAGTAGATCACACAGGAAAATATATTAAAGAAGAGACCCGGGGCCATAGGTTTCACTAGTGGCTTCTCTCAAGAAAAATAGCAAATAGTGGGTAAACAAATTACTATTGGGCAATTGATAGAACTTCAAAGATTACTAGACTGACTCCTGCCTGCATCTACTACTATCACTCCACACATCGACCGCTACCCCGCATGCCTCTAGTGTATTAAGTTCATGGGGAAATTGAGTAATGTAATAAGAATGATGACATGATGTAGGCAAGATCTATCTATGTAGATATAGACCCCATCATTTTACCCTTAGTAGCAACGATACATACATGTCGGTTACCCTTCTGTCACTAGGACAAGCACTATAAGATCGAAAACACTACAAAGCACCTCTTCCCATTGCAAGATAAATAGATCAAGTTGTCTAGGAAAAACTCAAATATCAGAGAAGAAATACAAGGCTATGAGCAATCATGCATATAAGAGATTGCTACCTCTTGTGCACTGTGTTGGTTTTCCCTTGAAGAAGAAAGGGTGATGCAGTAAAGTAGCGTAAGTATTTCCCTCAGTTTTTGAGAACCAAGGTATCAATCCAGTAGGAGATCACGCTCGAGTCCCACACACCTACGCAAACAAATAAGAACCTCGCAACCAACGCGATAAAGGGGTTATCAATCCCTTCACGGTCACTTACGAGAGTGAGATCTGATAGATATGATAAGATAATATTTTTCGTATTTTTATGATAAAGAGAAATAAAGATGCAAAGTAAAATAAACAGCAATAGAAATAGCTAAGAGTTGAAAGACTAATATGATGGAAGATAAACCCAGGTCCATAGGTTTCACTAGTGGCTTCTCTCAAGAGCATAAGTATTACGGTGGGTAAACGAATTACTGTCGAGCAATTGATAGAATTGAGCATAGTTATGAGAATATCAAGGTATGATCATGTATATAGGCATCACGTCCGTGACAAGTAGTAGACCAAAATGATTCTACATCTACTACAATTACTCCACACATTGACCGCTATCCATCATGCATCTAGAGTATTAAGTTCATAAGAACAGAGTAATGCTTTAAGTAAGATGACATGATGTAGAGGGATAAACTCATGCAATATGATATAAACCCCATCCTTTTATCCTCAATAGCAACAATAGAATACGTGCCTTGCTGCGCTGCTGTCAGTGGGAAAGGACACCGCAAGATTGAACCCAAAGCTAAGCACTTCTCCCATTGCAAGAAAGATTAATCTTGTAGGCCAAACCAAACTGATAATTCGAAGAGACTTGCAAAGATAACGAATCATACATAAAAGAATTCAGAGGAGATTCAAATATTGTTCATAGATAAACTTGATCATAAACCCACAATTCATCGGATCTCGACAAACACACCGCAAAAGAAGATTACATCGAATAGATCTCCAAGAAGATCGAGGAGAACTTTGTATTGAGATCCAAAGAGAGAGAGAAGAAGCCATCTAGCTAATAACTATGGACCCGAAGGTCCGAGGTAAACTACTCACACATCATCGGAGAGGCTCTGGTGTTGACGTAGAAGCCCTCTGTAATCAATGCCCCCTCCGGCAGAGTGACGGAAAAGGCACCAAGATGGGATCTCACTGGTACAGAAGGTTGCGGCGGTGGAAATAGGGTTTTGGCTCCGTCTCTGATGTTTCCAGGGTATATGGGTATATATAGGAAGAAGAAGTACGTGGGTGGAGCAACGAGGGGCCCACGAAGGTGGAGGGCGCGCCTGGCGGAGGTGGGCGCGCCCCCCTGCCTCGTGCCTTCCTCGTTGATTGGTTTACGTAGACTCCAAGTCCTCTGGATCACATTTGTTCCGAAAATCACGTTCCCGAAGGTTTCATTCCGTTTGGACTCCGTTTGATATCCTTTTCCTTTGAAACACTGAAGTAGGCAAAAAAACAGCAATTTGGGTTGGGCCTCCGGTTAATAGGTTAGTCCCAAAAATAATATAAAAGTGTATAATAAAGACCATTAAACATCCAAAACAGAATATGATATAGCATGGAACAATAAAAAATTATAGATACATTGGAGACGTATCAGAGATCAAAGAAACTCAAATAACTTTCATGGATATAAAATGTGGCACCCCGGCTCAGAGAAACTGGAACGCCCCGTATTCCAGCCCAGAGATCGAGGAAAAGTCTCTGGAATACGGCACTTCTTGACATAGAACAAATCAGCTCTTATTACAAGAATAATAATACAAGGGTCTGATGTTACAACGAAGCACATCAGCACGGCGACACTACGCCTGCGATACTACACTTGCTCTATGCTAGCAGCGGAACAACTCGTAGCAGCGGAATACTTCTAGCAGTGGAACAATGACGAAGGTGGTGAACTCCAGTCCGTAGGGACTCCGGCTGGGACACGCTCTAGCTCGCACGCACGGCAACCTCAACAAGCAAGCAAGCAATCATGGCATCACCTACAATCTGGCATGACACGCCAGGTCAGACATTGAATGTACTTGCAAGCTCACAACAACCATAAACATCAAGGCAAGACAATAACATAGCATTTAACAGGTTAATTAAATTAACAACTATTATGATGAAAATACTACCAAGCATGGTATGAAACTGATACAATACTAATAAATCACCATCTCAGATCTCCATAACCATATCACTCTTGGCTAACCGGCCAAGCAATATACCATCTCGATCACCTCGTGATCAAATCCAAACAGTGATCTTTCCGACGATCACTACCATGAGCAACACTTGGTCTCAAACGGTGATCTTTCTGGCAATCACTACCATGACCAACACTTGGTCTCCCACATCATCATCAACATCCTGCCAATCTGTACTGCTTAAATATCAACATATATATATATATCATCTATAAGTCATTCCATCATGTGAGTGTAGATCGAACGGTGGGACCTAGTACGAACCCATGCCCATGACCGAGGACGCGACTATCAATAGTTTAAACAAATACACTTGGCAGAGGTAGCACACTTTACACACACCATAGAACCCATGGCCTCGTACTCCCATTCGGGTGGACCAACGGCGTTTCGACAAAACCGATCTACTGCCATGACACTCTCCTGGCCACTCCGACCAACATCCCTTCTGGGTTTAGTCCTCGGTGGCCCCGTGTCTACCAAATACACAACGACCAGCATCGTGGCCAAAACATAAACGTCCCAAGAAGGACAAAAAGGCGCCTAACAACTACGGTTATGCCTGCTTACCGGGCAAGGGTATGCACGCCCATAACCTTCCCTCGTTGGAGGCACCGACGAGAGACATGACAATAGACCACATTAGGGCCTTCCCATAAGGCAAATGTGGTTGCACTGGAAGAGCCCGGTTCGGTGGCACCTGACCAACTTAATGATGGAATTTATCCCCAAAATATAAATGTGATAACTGATACTCCAATATCAACTATCAAACTATAATCCAAGTCATAGCAATAACCAACAAATAATCCAAGCATAATATCATGCTCTCAAAATACTCCAAGGGTAGCACTACACTACTGTCATGATGAATCCGAAAATCATAATCCTACTACTCCAATAACAAGAATAAAGCTATTCAGCTAAGACCCACATGTAAACATCATTTCCGAAAATAATACTCCAAGAAACAAAACATCAACTAGCATCATGAAAAAAAATCATACTAACCACTAATAATCCAAAGGCAGCATGATATCCAAAGTAATACTTCAAAATAATACCAGGTACCATCATGAAAAATAATAATCATAATAGCCACTAAGAATCCAAAGGAACATGTATAATCATCAAAATATTAGTCCTAGAACTCCAACCAATATCATGGCAATATCAAGCTCTAAACAATACTCCGGGAAATGCCATGAACAAATCATACATAGCTAATGCAGTGTTTTAAACAAGTTCAAATGAATAAACCATGTCACTGCATTGCAATCATGCAAATGGAGGGTGTGGCTTGCTTGGGGTGGAAGAATACACCGGGAGGAAGTGCGAGAAACTCGCGGAACGAATCACCGGAAAGCGTTCTCTCTCGAAGGGGGATGAATAAGGGCAGGGGCAAAATGGTCATTTTCAGCATGTCAAAACGTGGTGAAAATGGTTCCATCAGAACGGGCTCGACGAAACGAAGAAGTGGGCTTTGGAATCACCTGATTTTGAGTTGGGAGTAAAAAGATATAAGGGTTTTTCTGCCAGGGACCCATCTTTAATGAAATCATCACAAACAGGCCCTTGGCTGGAAAAACAGAACGTGCACTATGAATAATTATGCCTTTGCCTCGAGGAAGCGTATTCCAGGCGGTAACAGAGGGAAAATATGCTTTCAATAAAAGAAAACGTACTCTGTCTCAAGGAGAACAAAAATACGCTTTCCGAAAGCAAAAACATACTCGAGTGTTGATGCTTCCACTTGCCACGCGGACAGAGGCGGGGCCAGGCACTCGGGTCGCTGACGGGCGGGTACCACGGGGCTGGGACCCATCACTTATCCACGTGGACCGGGCGGGTCAATGTGCAGCGGCGGGACCGACCACCTGGGTCGCTGCCAGGTGGGGTCAGGGAGGGCTAACAAGGTCGTCGTCCTCCTCCTCGCTCCCCCGACCAGAAACAAAGGAAGTTAGCGGAGGGCGCGACACCGGCGGGGGCCTGGCCAGCTCCGGCCGTTTCAGGCCAGGGTGAGGCCACTGGCGGCCGCGAGCAGATGCCCCGCTCTAGTTCATACCACACATGGCGGCCAGGAAGGAGCAGCGGGGCGACGGGGTTCGCGGCGTCCGAGGACAGAGGCGGCGGCCAAGACTTGAGGTCGCGACCACAGTATCTCCGGCGATGAAACGAGGAACTGGGAGGGTCCGCCGGAGTTTGGTCGGGGTCATGGAGGTGGAAAGAAGGAGAGGGGAGGCATGGTTGGCCGAAATTTAGGCCGGAGGGGGCGGCGGCCATGGCGGCCAACAGAAGCGAAGAGGAGCTCTCGAGCTCGAATGAGAGGCTGGGGAGGGGTAGTGGAGCGAGGCAAGGCTGGTGGCCAGCTCGGAGGGGTTCGGGGCTTCCTTATATAGGCCAGGGCGAGGGGCACGGGCTCAGGTGTCACCGGGCATGTCCAGCCGAGGCTCTGGCGACGGCCAGCGATCACTAGGAGGCGCGGGAACGCGACGAGGGGGTGTGCGGACGAGCCGCAGAGGTCATGGAGACGAGCGGAGCTCAGGGACAAGAAGAGGAAGAAGCCACGACGCCATTAATGCTCGGTCGGCCATAGTGCACCCGTGGGCGAGCGTCGGCAAGGGGTTCTACTGAGAGAGAGGTCTAGGAGGACGGCGACGACGCGGTAAAACTGCTAGACATGCTCGTGCTTGCTGAGACGCTGAGCAGAGGAGGGGCCCGAGCAAGAAGCCATTCTGGACATGCGCACTAGATGCCAAGTCGGTGGTCACCGCGCAGACTGGCGAGGAAAAGATGCCAAGGGTTGGCAAACGTTGTCTAGGGTGTCGTCCATCCAGGGGAGGTTGCAACCGTGGTGGTAGATCGATTAAAAGTGATCAAGTTAAACGGTAAGAAGTCTCTGAAGTTTACTGCAGTAAACTTGGTTGAGCACTAGTGATCAACAGGAAAGGGTTTGGAGCCATTGAGTTTGTCTGCGAGGTTGAGGTAAATAAAGACTTTCATCCTGGTAATTTTGAGAAGATTAGGGTCAAGGTTTAACATAGTTGCTTTGCAACTGCCCCAAATGGACCAGAAAATGGATTAAGATCAAATGGTGTGGCCACATGAGCTCAAATTTGTCACGCCTTGATGATTTGATCATATAAAGATGATGTATAAATTTCATACCAATTGGATTCACCAAAATGGTACTTGCTTTACAAACATCCTTGCTGACCAGCAACTTGCAATAATTTTGGAGAAATATTGGCTGAGTGAAAAGGTGCCAAATTTTGTGGAGAGAAGTTATTTGGGTGGGAGAAAAATCTAGTAATTTATGAGGATTTTTGAAGCAATAAAAATTATACTTGCTTCACAACCTGAAAATATTGCCAGAATAAAAGATTTGGTCCTGTGCTCACATAGATGATTGGATGGAGCTGAAACTTGGAGGAGGGGTTAATATGAGCACATTAAGGAGTGTGCCAAATTTCATCTCATTTGGATAACCCTAGCTAGTACTTCCTTTACAAAGCCTTCTATTTGACAGAAACTTTGAAAAATTGCTGAGGAAGATTGGCTAGGCAAATGAAGTTGAATTTTGGCATGAGGCAATTATTTTGACATAAAAGAATGCCCAATAAGTTAGGGAGCAAACAAGATTGGATAGGTGGCACTTCCTTCACAAAGTGCCACTCTGGACATAATGGAAGAATGAATTTTGGAGAATTATTCTTGGGCTAGGACAGGAAAGTTTGGGCATATTTGGGCAACATATGACCCAAAGGAACTGTGAGAATTATTTGGGAATTATTGGATGGACATAAATATAGGTTTCTTCACAACCTATGGCCATTAGGGTTATTCCTTTAATTGAAAAAGGAATTTTCCCTAGACAAAGGAATTAGGGTTTGGTCAAGCAGTGGAGTGACATGGTCTTGGCAAGGTTTTGAGAACGATGAGCCACTTGGGAGAGGAAATGAAGCTGATTTCCCATGTGACAAGGCCACAGAACCACTCCAAAAAGAAAAACAGAGCAAAAACCAAATAAATCAAAAAGAAAAAGGAAATGGCCAAAATCCAGGATGTTACAACTCTTACCCCCTTAAAGAAATCTTGTCCTCGAGATTTCGTTGCTCTGGGAACAAGTATGACTTGAGGATACCGTTTCCAACTCGGGTATCCTTTTCCTTTATTTATTGTTCCCCCAAGAATTTCAGATGATCAACTTACCTTGCTCTGGGGTTGGCTTGCTTCACCTTTCCCCAAATTCTGACGATTTTTCCTCATATACCACTTCCTTTTGCTGACGTGAATTTTCTCACATTTGCGGTGATATCCCATGGATCTGAGCATAAAATTCCTTTTTGTCCTGAAAACCTTAATACTTCTGTCACGGGTTTGCTTTAAATAAATGCATGCCTTCTGGGTTCAATAAATGATGAGAATTAATCATGGCCACCTTCTGACAGGGTTTGACTGCTCAAAGGTGGTACTGATTTTGATTTATTTCTTTGGCTCGAGTGTGAGATATGTACCAAAGATCTGACTGCCTTTTATCAGGAGCAATATAACGGTGTATGGATTCATACCTCAAATATTTACATCTTGAGACTTTGCCCGACAGGGGGCTGGCAGACAAATGCTTTTCCTGACAGACTGACCATGTACTTGATTCCATCGGTGAGTATACCGGGTCTGAGCTAATTGTTCGGCTTTTGAATTTCTCATTTTGTCGGTATACCCATCTTTGGTAATACGTTGTGATATGTTTTTAACACTGCCACTGAGGTCAAACTGTTGAGGTTACCAAGGAATCTTGGATCTGACAGAACAGACTTGGATATTCCACACTAACCATGTCAAGCGGGTCAGCAGGATATGAAAATCCTTGTAAATAGAGTAGGCCACTGAGAATATGCATTTGTGGATCCATATGGAATTATGGCCTCCAACTGATTTGGGTTTCCAAACACTGATGGTCGTGCAAAATCATCATACCTTTGTTGTCGGTCTCACCTTTTAATGGTCATGATTTTTCTTTGTCAGGATACCTCACTGAAATATCTTTGCCACACATGTCCGTGATTCTTCGTATGACCATGGATGTGATTAATATTTTTGACTTCATTCCTTGTGCTTGTTTTTCTGACCTATGTCCGCACATATATGACATGTACTCGGGGTTTGTAGTTGTACGGAGCTCATTGCTGAGGCCAATCATACAAGAAGGTGACAAGAGTTCATATATCACCTTGTCTGGTGCGGGAATAATGACCTTGATGACCATTGTCAACACTGTGGATTCTTTGATGTCATCCCCAGATCTTGTCGATCCTTGTAATTTATGAGATGTATCTCTGTTTATCTTCCTTTGCATGATTCATGAGGCTGTGGGATCTGTACTTTCCTTTAAGTATATCTGTTGGATATGTACCTCGTATGAGTGACTGATATTATTGGGGGTGCATGCTCACCATATGTATAAGGAGAATATGCCACCGAACACTCGATCCTTGCGGTAGGCATATGTTTTGACTGCATTGTATTTCTGAAAAAATTATTGCAAATCTGTTCCTTGAACTGCAAAGAAAAGCCATTTCTGTAGTTTGCCAGGGAATGCTCATTAGCTTCTGCTCGGAGCTTTCGTCTGGGTATCGTGTTGAAGAAGGCTCTATAGCTTATACATGAAGCATGGTCTGATTATTGGGCTGGAGAAGCCTGAGTTTCGTACTTGAGAAGCTTCTCCTCGGGTTTGCTTATTGAGAAAAATTCATTTCCGTTTTTCAGAAGCTTTTACCGAGGTATCTTGCTGAGAAAGACCGGATTTCTTGGATCGGAAATTCTTCACATATCATGCTGATGAAAATTGAGGAGCCTTGCATCATGAATTTCTTCCTATAGCGTCTGGAATAATACTGGGTTTCTTATATCCAAAACTTCATACTGATATGCAGACTAAAATCCACACCCAGAGACACCCATAATATTCTATGGATGAATATTTGCATGAGAAAATTTGTTTAATTGTCTTCCTTGAGCATATCACATTCTGACTTTATTTCGGATGATAACATATTTCAAGCATCATGCATTGCTGAGCCAAAATGTTGTATATGACCCATACCTTTGACTGAAAATATACCGTTGATCTTGTACTTGACTTGCCTTGCTGTCGATCATTACTGCTGTGAGGATTTTATACTAATACATGCTTGAGTTATCAGTACTGTCGTGAGGAGTGCACACTAATGCAAACTTTGTTTATCAGCCTCACGATCAGATATTCCCCATTTTACTGCAGTCGGCTAAGAATTCCATTTTGTCTAGCCGAGCTTCCAAATAATTGAACTCCTTATTACTTCTTCAAGTCCGGTGTCAGATGATGAGCAACTCTTTATAGGGGAAAAATAATGTAACACCGGGGCCCAAAAAGGAAGAAGCAAAAGAAAACTCAACTAAACGAAAGCACACAACAACAATCAATTCACACACAATCAGTGTCACATATTACTGCTAGTCACACAATATGCATGCCTACTTAAGCACAAAAATTTCGCGGGATCTCCGATTCTACGATCTAGCATGTTGTGACGATGTGCACGAGGACGAATAAATGTGTGGAAGAATCGGTGTAAAATACACTACACCAATTGCTAGCTTAGCTAGGTAGCAACTTGGACTAGCTCGGAGGCGAGGACATACTTGGTAACCATGTAGCAGGACGCGAATGTCGCGACCACATTATTATCAAGTGGGCGGAAAATATCCGTACTCGTCAAAGAAATAAGGATAGCGAGGAAGAAACTGAGTCTGCTGTCATTGCCCTTTCTTGATAACTACGATCATTAAGGGTTGCCAAAATGACAAGAAAAGGTGGGGCTAAAGGAAATAATTCAGCGCGATACCTGAGCACCATTTTTGCAAACAGTGTCAGGATCACTTGGCATCACTCTACTGGGTCAGAAATGACACAAATCACCGAAGAATGAGCAAGAAAACAAACTGGAAGAAATGCAGGAGCTGAGCTGTAGTGGATCCGGACCGATGCCATCTACACTCACCAGATTAAACCATTAATAACAAAATGATAAAGCTATATGCATGCTATGCAACAAACAAATGCAGCAACCAAATGCAATAAACAAGTTGGACCTTAAACTACCGATTTCTACCGCTCGCGCTGACTAGGGCGTCCTATAGCCAGACCTGCTCTGATACCAAGCCAGTGGCACCCCGGCTCAGAGAAACCGGAACGCCCCGTATTCTAGCCCAGAGATCGAGGAAAAGTCTCTGGAATATGGCACAGCTTGACATAGAACAAATTAGCTCTTATTACAAGAATAATAATACAAGGGTCTAATGTTACAACGAAGCACATTAGCACAGCGACACTATGCCTGCAATACTACACTTGCTCTATGCTAGCAGCGGAACAACTCGTAGCAGTGGAATACTTCTAGTAGCGGAACAACCACGAAGGTGGTGAACTCCACTCCGCAGGAACTCTGGCTGGGACATGCTCTAGCTCGCATGCACGGCAACCTCGACAAGCAAGCAAGCAAGCATGGCATCACCTGCAATCTGGCATGACATGCCAGGTCAATACATTGAATGTACTTGCAAGCTCACAACAACCATAAACATCAAGAAAAGACAATAGCATAGCATTTAACAGGTTAATTAAATTAAGAACTATTATGATGAAACAACTACCAAGCATAGTATGAAACTGATACAATACTAATAAATCACCATCTCAGATCTCCATAACCATATCACTCTTGGCTAACCGGCCAAGCAATATACCACCTCGATCACCTCGTGATCAAATCCAAACAATGATCTTTCCGGCAATCACTACCATGACCAACACCTGGTCTCAAATGGTGATCTTTCCGGCGATCACAACCATGACCAACACTTGGTCTCCAACATCATCATCAACATCCTGCCAATCTGTACTGCTCAAATATCAACATATATATATCACCTATAAGTCATTCCGTCTTGTGAGTGTTGATCGAACGGTGGGACCTAATACAAACCCATGCCCATGACCGAGGACGCGGCTATCGATAGTTTAAACAAATACACTCTGTAGAGGTAGCGCACTTTACCCACACCATAGGACCCATGGCCTCGTACTCCCATTCCGGTGGACCAACGGCGTTCCGACAAAACCAATCTACTGCCATGACACTCTCTCGGCCACTCCGACCAACATCCCTTCTGGGTTTAGTCCTGGGTGGCCCCGTGTCTACCAAAGACACAACGACCACCGTCGTGGCCAAAACATAAACGTCCCAACAAGGACAAAAAGGCGCCTAACTACTACGAGAACACAAGGTTATGTATGCTTACCGGGCCAGGGTACGCATGCCCATAACCTTCCCTCGTTGGAGTTACCGGCAAGAGACATGACAAGAGACCGCATTAGGGCCTTCCCATAAGGCAAATGTGGTTGCACTGGAAGAGCCCGGTTCGGTGGCACCTAACCAACTTAATGATGGAATTTATCCCCAAAATATAACTATGATAACTGATACTCCAATATCAACTATCAAACTATAATCCAAGTCATAGCAATAACCAACAAATAATCCAAGCATAATATCATTATCTCAGAATACTCCAAGGGTAGCACTACACTACTGTCATGATGAATCTGAAATCCATAATCCTACTACTCCAATAACAAGAATAAATCTATTCGGCTAAGATCCACATGTAAACATCATTTCTGAAAATAATACTCCAAGCAACAGAACATCAACTAGCATCATGAAAAATAATCATACTAACCACTAATAATCCAAAGGCAGCATGATATCCAAAGTAATACTTCAAAATAATACTAGATACCATCATGAAAAATAATAATCATAATAGCCACTGAGAATCCAAAGGCACATGTCATCCACATAATCATCAAAATATTAGTCCTAGAACTCAAGCAATATCATGGCAATATCATGCTCTAAACAATACTCTGGGAAATGCCATGAACAAATCATACATAGCTAATACAGTGTTTTAAACAAGTTCAAATGAATAAACCATGTCACTGCATTGCAATCATGCAAATGGAAGGTGTGGCTTGCCTGGGGTGGAAGAATACACCGGGAGAAAGTGCGAGAAACTAGCGGAACGAATCATCGGAAAGCGTTCTCTCTCAAAGGGGGATGAATAAGGGCAGGGGCAAAATGGTCATTTTTATAATGTCGAAACATGGTGAAAATGGTTCCATCAGAACGGGCTCAACGAAACGAGAAGTGGGCTTTGGAATCACCTGATTTGGAGTTGGGAGTAAAAAGATATAAGGGTTTTTCTGCCAGGGACCCATTTGTAATGAAATCATCACAAACAGGCCCTTGGCTGGAAAAACAGAACGTGCACTACAAAGAAATACACCTTTGCCTCGGGGAAGCGTATTCCAGGCTGAAACAGAGGGAAAATACGCTTTCAATAAAAGAAAACATACTCTGTCTGAAGGAGAGCAAAAATACGCTTTTCGATAGCGAAAACGTACTCGAGTGTTGATGCTTCCACTTGCCACGCGGATAGAGGCGGGGCCAGGCACTCGGGTCGCTGATGGGCGGGTCCCACGAGGCTGGGGACCATCACTTATCCACATGGACCAGGCGGGTCAACGTGCAGCGGCGGGACCGGCCGCCTGGGTCGCTGCCAGGTGGGTTCAGGGAGGGCTGACCAGGTCGTCGTCGTCCTCCTCGCTCCCCCGACCAGAAACAGAGGAAGCCAGGGGAGGACGCGATGCCAGCGGGGGCATGGCTAGCTCCGGCCGTCTTAGGCCAGGGGGAGGCCACCGGCGGCCGCGGGCAGATGCCCCGCTCCCGTTCAGACCACGCATGGCGGCTGGGAAGGAGCAGCGGGGCAACGAGGTTTGCGGCGTCCGAGGATAGAGGCGGCGGCCAAGACTTGGGGTCGCGGCCATAGTAGCTCTGGCGACGAAATGAGGAACTGGGAGGGTCCGCCGGAGTTTGTTCGGGCTCATGGAGGTGGAAAGAAGGAGAGGGGAGGCATGGTTGGCCGGATTTTAGGCCGGAGGGGGCAGCGGCCATGGCGGCCAACAGAGGCGGAGAGGACCTCTCGAGCTCGAATGAGAGGCTAGGGAGGGGTTGTGGAGCGAGGCAAGGCTAGTGACGAGCTCGGAGGGGGTCAGGACTTCCTTATATAGGCCGGGGCGAGGGGCACGGGCTCGGGTGTCGCCGGGCATGTACGGTCGAGGCTCTGGCGACGGACAGCGATCACGGGGAGGCGCGGGAATGCGGCGAGGGGGCGTGCTGACAAGCCGCAGAGGTCACGGAGACGAGCGGAGCTCGGGGACAAGAAGGGGAAGAAGACATGGTGCCATTAAAGCTTGGTCGGCCACAGTGCGCCCGTGGGCGAGCATCGACGAGGGATTTTATTGAGAGGGAGAGAGGTCCAGGAGCACGGTGACGACGCGGTAAAACTGCTAGACATGCTCGTGCTTGCTGAGACGCCGAGCAGAGGAGGGGCCCGAGCAAGAAGCCATTCTGGACGCGTGCACTGCATGACAAGTCGGTGGTCACCGCGCAGACTGGCGAGGAGAAGATGCCAAGGGTTGGCAGACGTTGTCTAGGGCGTAGTCCATCCAGGGGAGGTTGCAACCGTGGTGGTAGATCGATTAAAAGTGATCTGGATAAATGGTAAGAAGTCTCTGAAGTTTACTGCAGTAAACTTGGTTGAGCACTAGTGATCAACAGGAAAGGGTTTGGAGCCATTGAGTTTGTCTGCGAGGTTGAGGTAAATAAAGACTTTCATCCTGGTAATTTTGAGAAGATTAGGATCAAGGTTTAACATAGTTGCTTTGCAACTGCCCCAAATGGTCCAGAAAATGGATCAAGATCAAATGGTGTGGCCACTTCAGCTCAAATTTGGCAAGGCTTGATGATTTGATCATATAAAGATGATGTATAAGTTTCATACCAATTGGATTCACCAAAATGGTACTTGGAGGAGGGGGTTGGGTGAAAAGGTCCCAAATGGTCTAGAAATATTGGCTGAGTGAAAAGGTGCCAAATTTGGTGGAGAGAAAGTTATTTGGGTAGTAGAACAATCTGGTAATTTATCAGGATTTTTGAAGCAATAAAAATTATACTTGCTTCACAACCTGAAAATATTGCCAGAATTAAAGATTTGGTCCTGTGCTCACATAGATGATTGGATGGATCTGAAACTTGGAGGAGGGGGTTAATATGAGCACATTAAGGAGTGTGCCAAATTTCATCTCATTTGGATAAACCTAGCTAGTACTTCCTTTACAAAGCCTTCTATTTGACAAAAACTTTGAAAAATTGCTGAGGAAGATTGGCTAGGCAAATAAAGTTGAATTTTGGCATGAGGCAATTATTTGGACATAAAATAATTCCCAACAAGTTTGGGAGCAAACAAGATTGGATAGGTGGTACTTCCTTCACAAAGTGCCACTCTGGATAGAATGGAAGAATGAATTTTGGAGAATTATTCTTGTGCTAGGACAGGAAAGTTTGGGCATATTTGAGCAACATATGACCCAAAGGAATTTTGAGAATTATTTGGGAATTGTTGGATGGACAGAAATATAGGTTGCTTCGCAACCTATGGCCATTAGGGTTATTCCTTTAATAGCAAAAATAATTTTCCCTAGACAAAGGAATTAGGGTTTGGTCAAGCAGTGGAGTGATATGGTCTTGGCAAGGTTTTGAGAATGATGAGCCACTTGGGAGAGGAAATGAAGCTGATTTCCCATGTGACAAGGCCACAGAACCACTCCAAAAAGAAAACATTGCAAAAACCAAATAAATCAAAAAGAAAAAGGGAAGGGCAAAATCCAGGCTGTTACATAAAAAGATAGATCTGATCATAAACTTAGAGTTCATCCGATCCTAATAAACACACGCAAAAAGAGTTACATCATATGGATCTCCAAGAGACCATTGTATTGAGAATCAAACGAGACAGAGGAAGCCATCTAGCTACTAACTACGGACCCGAAGGTCTACAAAGAACTACTCACGCATCATCGGAGAGGCACCAATGGAAGTGGTGAACCCCTCCGTGATGGTGTCTAGATTGGATCTAGTGGTTCTGAACTCTGCGGCGGCTGGAATTGATTTTCTTCAACTCCCCTAGGGTTTCTGGAATATTGGGGTATTTATAGAGCAAAGAGGCGGTCTGGGGGCACCCGAGGTGGGCACAACCGACCAGGACGCGCTTGGGTCTCCTTGTGCGCCCTGGTGGGTTGTGCTCCCCTCAGAGTACCCTCTAGGGGCTGCCTTGGCCCATTGGGTGTCTTCTGGTCCATAAAAAATCTCTGTGAAGGTTCATTGCATTTGGACTCCGTTTGGTATTGATTTCCTGCGATGTAAAAAAACATGCAGAAAACAACAACTGTCACTTGGCACTATGTCAATAGGTTAGTACCAAAAATGATATAAAATGACTATAAAATGATTATAAAACATCCAAGATTGATAACTTAATAGCATGGAACAATCAAAAATTATAGATACGTTGGTGACATATCATAAATATGCTTTGTGAGTAGTTATGTTTGTTCCTGAGGACATAGGAGAAGTCTTGTTATAAGTAATCATGTGAATTTTGTATTCGTTCAATATTTGATTAGATGTATGTTGTTTCTCTTCTAGTGGTGTTATGCGAACATCGACTACATGACACTTCAATATTATTTGGGCCTAGGGGAAGGCATTGTGAAGTAATAAGTAGATGATGGTTTGCTAGAGTGACAGAAGCTTAAACCCTAGTTTATGTGTTGCTTCGTAAGGGGCTGATTTGGATCCATATGTTTCATGCTATGGTTAGGTATACCTTATTACTTCTTTTGTAGCTGCGGATGCTTGCGAGAGGGGTTAATCATAAGTGGGAGGCTTGTCCAAGGAAGGGAAGCACCCAAGCACCAGTCCACCCACATATCAAATTATCAAAGTAACGAACGCGAATCATATGAGCATGATGAAAACTAACTTGACAACAATTCCCATGTGTCCTCGGGAGCGCTTTGCTTTACATAAGAGTTTGTCCAGGGTTGTCCTTTGCTACAAAAAGGATTGGGCCACCTTGCTGAACTTTAGTTACTTCATTTACTTATTACTCGTTACGATTTATCTTATCACAAAACTATCTGTTACCGATTATTTCAGTGCTTGCAGAGAATACCTTGCTGAAAACCACTTGTCATTTCCTTCTGCTCCTCGTCGGGTTCAACACTCTTACTTATCGAAAGGACTACGATAGATCCCCTATACTTGTGGGTCATCAAGACTCTTTTCTGGCGCCATTGCTGGGGAGTGAAGCGCATTTTCTAAGTGGAATTTGGTAAGGAAACATTTATATAGTGTGCTGAAATTTTGTGTCACTTGTTACTATGGAAAATAATCCTTTGAGGGGCTTGTTCAGGGTATCTTCACCTCGACTGGAACCAAAATTGGTTGCTCCTCGACCTACTGCACCTACTGAAAATATTTATTATGAAATTCCTTCGGGTATGATAGAGAAACTTCTAGCTAATCCTTATGCAGGAGATGGAACATTACATTCCGATATGCACCTAATCTATGTGGATAAAGTTTGTGGATTATTTAAGCTTGCAGGTATGCCCGAGGATGTTTTCAAGAAGAAGGTCTTCCCTTTATCTTTGAAGGGAAATACATTGATATGGTATAGGCTATTGGATGATATTTGATCATGGAACTACAACCGATTGAAATTGGAATTTCATCAGAAGTTTTATCCTATGCATCTGGTTCATCGTGATCGGAATTATATATATAATTTTTGGCCTCGTGAAGGAGAAAGTATCGCTCAAGATTGGGGGAGGCTTAAGTCAATGTTATATTCATGCCCCGATCATGAGCTCTCAAACGGTCTCTGGCTAAAAAACCTGCTAGAAGAACTGAGAAGTTGAGAAGACTACATAATGTGGAAAGTGAAGAATCAGACTGGTGGGACCTAAAAACATATGCCATTTTGTATATGTAGTAGTGTGGATAATGTTATTTTTTCTCTAAAGAAAGTAGACGTTATTTCTTTCTAGAAATTGGTCACTATGAAAGCAAACAATTTAACGTGAAAATATATGGTACCAATGGTATTGCGGAGTGCACGTGTCTTACTAAGAAATTTTTACTGGATATGTACAGTACATAAATAAACTAAATTACAAAAATAAATATGTGAATTATGCATGGCGTTAGAAAATGCACCTATACCTATAACTACACTTACACTATGACAACTATTAAATTTATGTTTATAGAAAAATATATAGCTAAGCAGCATGACAAAAAGATAGAAAAATAATACAAACATAATTTAAACAACACGAGTGATCATAAAATTTTTAGTATGGCATGCACACTTAGGAAGTAAATGATGAAGGGGTAACACATATATTTATATATCAGTAAAAACCCAAACATGTCGAAGATAAAACTACGTTTGAAGTAGTCTTATATATGAAAATGCCATCACATTTGATTTTTTTTCTTCTAAAAAATCAAATAATATGCTTTCATCATTTAACTTTATGAAATGCTAGCCCATGCATCGAGCAGGCCACATAACAATTGTTCGACGGTAATTTTCATTAAAAGCAATTGAAAATGTATGTACAAAAGGGATAAAAAGAAAAGGAGATGGCCAAGCCCATCTAACCAATGCCTTCTCTTGAAAATATTTATAACTCAAGGATCTTTCAGACTACAAACATGTTGCAATCCAATCTTGAAAAACTTGAAGGAGCTAGTGCTTAGTTCTATGATGTAGCAACTATAAATCTTTCTTGTGTAGCAGCTTCCATGATCTGGTGATTGGATATATATGCTTAAAGATCTTGTTGTTCCTTTACATCCAAATATGCCAGCAACTCATACTGAGATTGTTCATGCCCACTCAATTTGGTAATTCATTCAAAGTAGCATGATTTCCTGAATGACATATGTGTCCCTCTTCTTACTAGGGGTGATCAGGTGCCAGCATTCTAGAGCAAATGAGCAGTCTAAAAAGAGATGCAATGTGGTGTCAATTTGCTCATTACATAGCGCACATCTGTAAGAGGGCAGGTGAAATGATTTCCTAAGAAGAAGACTTCTTGTGTTGAGCCTATCATGGATCAGAAACCAATAGGAAATTTGGTATCTCTGAATCACTGTTGATTTCAAAATCTTCTTAAATATGGGGTGTGCCATGTCTCCTTGAATTAGAACTCTGTAAATTTTTGCAGGAGAAAAGGTTGCAGAATGTCGATAGTAGCTCCATATATCCTGGCTAGCTAGGCATGAGAGTGATGTGAGCTAATGTTAATTGAACTTGTCGGAACCGGCCAAAAGCTTGGGTAGAGAGTGGCTTGTGAAAGATCTCTTGGAGATTATTATTCTCAGAAACTTGCTGAACCAAGGACAAACTTTTAAGGGAAAAGAGAAAAGGTTAGGGTATTGTAGCTTAGGAGGTGTTGTATTCCACTTATCATGCCATAATAGATTTTTCTTTATGACACATCATATGTTCTAGAGACAGTTGCCTATGTCATAACATGAGGAATATAAGTTCGTGTGATAATTAAATGGTTTATTGTTGCCTGATAGTAAGTGAGTACACATAAATATTTTAATACGTCATAATTTAACGATTCATGTGTAGAACTAAAATTGTGTTCTGCTCATGTGCATGAGCAGTTAGTGCACATAGCCAGACTTCAGGTCACAAGTTAGTCCATGGCCAATATGCAGGTTGTACAACCACAAAACGAAAGTTTTGGTGATATAACTACTGGGTATGAACCGCCTAGGAGGAGCCAGGTCATACCACTGACGACCTATCAATGAGGATGGCGGATCATGCAAGCCCGTTAATGGCCCAAGACCCAGAGGCGACTTGAGGCCCAAGAGGATTAACCGCCATAAGTGTATGACTTGTTTTGTAAGGCAAGCGTAGTTAGTCACTGAGCCGGACACGTTGTGTATGAGCCTGCCGGGACTCCCTGACCCACCGGGCGTCAACCTGTGTATATAAAGGGCCGACCAGGTGGCGGTTTAGGGCAAGAAATAAGAGATCGATAACTAGGTCAGGCGTATTCGCTCCCTAGTAATCGAAACCCAAGCAATACAACCCTAACTGGAGTAGGCCTTTACCTTGATTGCAAGGGGCCGAACTAGTATAAACTCCATGTGTCCTTTGTCCCGTTTAACCTCTTTAAGATAACCTAGTTGCGATGGTTACACTACTAAGTCCTTCCGCTAGGACATCTGCCGTGACAATTCCACGACAGTTGGCGCCCACCATGGGCCAGCGCATGGTGGTTTCGAGTTCTTGAAGGGCAGCTTCGGAGGGATCAAGCGATACGCTATGGGCCGGATGAACAAGAGTCGTCGTGGCAAGCTCTACATAGATGATGCAGGCTGGGGCCCCGAGGTCGGCTCAATTGAGTACGGGTACCGGGTCCCCTTTAACGGAATCCACGTCTTCATCGGCAAGATCGGCGAACCGGGCCTTGAGCCGGACACCTGCACCAACATCATCGAGACGGCTCAGCATGCACGACCTACCCGTGTTCAACCCGCCTTGAAGCACGCCTTTGTTGGTTTTATCCATGGGGCGGAACTTGAAGAAGGATCTCTGTCTTTTGGTGAGACGACCATCTATTTTGATGGTGAATCGTCCATATGCGAGACTAATTAAATGTATCAATTGCAAGACAGCCGGCTTGGGGGCTGTTCCGATGGCGACAGTATTCCGGACCCCTATGAGCTGCCAAACAGGGTTGCGATCTTCATGGCCGGTACACAGCTGGCACTCGGTTCATCAACCGCCACAGCTTTGACTTCTAGTTCAACCGCTGCGGTGACGACTAGGGCTAGTGGCACCACGCGCCTGTTGGATCAAGCTTTGACAGAGTTATTGGAGACTTTGGCGACTCTGATGGGGGTGGAGGTAACCCTGGACAACCAGGAACAACACAAGTTGGATGTGGAGAAGCTACGAGATGAGATAGCTCAAGCCAAGGAGAAGCTGGCAACTGAGAATGCTAGGATGGCTACGGAGCGAGCTGCTTTGGAGGCCTAGGCACAACGGATTCAGGCAGACTCTCTCCGGCTCATGTTGGATCAGAATGCTTCAAACGAGATCATGAGGAGGAGGAACCAGAGTCGTCTGCCCTCGGTTTATGAGGCGAGGAACCTCTTAGACATGCCTAGAGCAGGGACCAGTGACCCGCCGGCGGTGAACCGGGCAGTTGAGGCACCCGTGACCAGAGCGCCGGTTCAACCACGTGTGATGGATCCGCCCAGCTAGAATAATACGCCTCTTTAGCATGTTCCGACACCGTCGGGTCACTATTCTAACCCTTTGGATAATATGATTGCTACGACAACGCGATTGGCGGATCTACCAGTTGAAGGCAAGTCTCCAACAGCGATAGAGACACGAAGGCCAGAGAGCTTCTTCAGACAGCTGTGGCTCAACAGGCGGCTTACTCTTATAGTCATGAACAAATTCATTCAACTCGTCGGCCAAGCCGGAGTTACAGTAGGCACATTGAGTTGCCAGCAGTTTCAAGCAGTGAGTAGCACTGCAACTAACCTCGTGGGCACGACCCAGCACGCAGTGGTAATAATGCTCAGGCTTTGGTGGATCAGGGCAGAGTGCGTCGGGAGGTGGAATTGGCGGCTCAGTAGGCGGCTCAACAGCAACCTCCGGTTTATCCAACAACATCTGTGGAGGCTGGGGTGACCTCCAGAACCTTGGGAGTGCCGTGTTTAGCACCGACTCGGCGCAATGAGTGTTTGCCTAGGAATTCAAGGGCCCTCGCAAGGTGCCTAATTACACGGCGGATGTTAGTGATGCTGTGTGTGCTAAGTATTTCACCATGATGTTGGAAGGGCCGGCTCGTACTTGGTTGAAGGGGCTCCCTGCTAACTCCATCAGATAATGGGCAGAGTTGAAGGCTCGTTTCATCCAAAATTTTAAAGACACGTGCAAGCAGCCTCTGTCGATTTTAGTTTTGGACTCCTGTGTTCAAGGAGAAGGTGAGTCAACAACCCATTGGGTGCACCGAATCTCAGCTGTTATACACTCGTCGGACAGTATCAATGCCGACTCAGCAGTCTTGATGTTGGAAAAGAACTGCCATTTTCTCCCTTTGCAGCAGAAACTGGGGCATCTTAAGCGCCATTGCAACGACATGGGGGAGCTAATGGCGGCTCTCGTCAAATATGCAGACTCTGATAGTACGAAGGACCCTGAACCTGATCAGAAGCCGGGTAAGGGAAAGATGAGAAGCAATGGGTAGCAGCATAACTCGGCAGGTCAAGGTGGCACTGGTAAGCACAAGGCGGATGGCAGCTTGGATTCTGTGGCTAACACCAATACATAGAATAATCCGCGTCGCAAGGCAAAACTGCCCCCTCGGTTTGGAGGACCGAAATTCAACCATGAGGCGATGATGAATTAGCCCTGCCCAAAGCATGGCATGCACGAAAACCGAACAATCACCTCTGTAAGGATTGCTTCATTATGAAGGACTATAGAAATTCCATTTTTTCCTAGAATAATCATGGAGCGAACGGTGGCTCGGGATCCGGCTCTCATGGTCCTAGTTTTGGTGGTGGCGATTCAAATTCCGGTTTCTAGGGCCAAGGCAATCAAGGTGGTTATAATCAACAGTCTGGTCAAGGGAATCAACAGTAGCAGTCTGGTTATCAGAGTAACCCGAAGTGGTTGAATAGTGGAGAGTACCACGTCTTCACCACGAGTTTATGCAAGCAGGATCAGAAGCTCCATACAAGGGTAGTGAACGCAGTTGAGCCGGCGATTCCTCATTACTTGCGGTGGTCTGAATACCTTATCCTCTGGAGCCATGAGGAGAACCCGCTCTGGGTTGATAATCCGGGTCACTTAGCTTTGGTGGTGGCGCCTCAGGTTGGAGGGTACAGATTTACTAAGGTACTCATGGATCGAGGCAGCAGCATCAATATTCTCTATTATGAAAACTTTCGTCACATGTGCTTGACAGACAAAGATCTTAAGTCGTCGAATATTGTTTTTCTTGGTGTGGTGCCTAGTAAGTCAGCGTATCCAGTGGGAAACATATCTTTGGAAGTGGCTTCTAGTGATGATCATGATTCCAGGCCTGAGACATTGACTTTTGAGGTGGTTAAAATGAAGAGCCCTTATCATGCTCTGTTTTGGCGGCCGGCTTATGCTAAGTTCATGGCAAGGCCGTGTTATGCTTATTTGCAGCTGAAGATGCCAGGTCATAAAGACACTATTACAGTGTATGGGAGCCGGAAGATAGCCTTGGAGTGTGAAGAGGGCGATGCTGCTTATGCTGAGTCCGTTTGTGCAATGGAGGAGTTAAAATTTTACAAGGATAATGTTGACCTGTCAGATATGACATCTTTGAAGAAGCCAACTACGGAGCAAGATCCTCTGTTGAAGTTTAAGTTAGCGGATGACACTAAGCTAGTTTACTTTGTTCCCGGTGATTCATCCAAGCAATTCAACATTAGTGCTAATCTAGATCATAAACGAGTTCATCCGTGAGAACTGGGACATATTTGCATGGAAACCTTCAGACATGCTGGGTGTACCGAGGGAATTCATTGAGAACACTCTCAATATTGATCCAAAGTTTAAACCGGTCAAGCAATTCCTTCGCCGTTTCAATGAAGAGGGGTGCAACGCCATTTGTGAAGAAGTGGTTCGGCTCTTGGCGCCTGGGTATATTGTTGAAGTTTTTCATCCTGAGTGGTTGGCTAACCCGGTGCTCGTACTTAAGAAAAACGGTAATTGGAGCATGTGTGTGGATTATATAGATCTTAACAAGGCCTACCCGGCTGATCCTTTTGCTCTCCCCATATTGATCATATCATTGATGCTACGGCGGGTTGTGAGCGTTTGAGTTTTTTGGATGCTTATTCTGGTTATCATCAGATTAAGATGGTAGTTAAGGACCAGGAGAAGACAACCTTCATCACTCCTTTTGGAGCCTTCTATTATGTGTCTATGCCTTTTGGGCTCAAGAGTGCCCAGGCGACTTACTAGCGGTGTGTGCAAAATTGCCTTCATGATCAGATTGGGCGCAATGTTCATGCTTATGTGGATGATATTGTGGTGAAATCCGGGAAGAAGGAAACCTTGATAGATGATTTGAAGAAGACCTTTGACAATCTCCGGGTCTACAAGATGATGCTTAACTCGGCCAAGTGTGTCTTTGGCGTACCGGCAGGCAGGCTCTTGGGCTTTCAAGGGTTATCAAGTAGAGCACGTTGATCAAAGGAAAAATGAGGCGGCTGATGCTTTAAGCCGGTTGGGGTCCCAGCGTAAGCCGGTGCCACACAATGTTTTCCTTGATATTCTGCATAATCCTTCAGTCAAATTGCCTACAGAGGAAGATCTTGCTATTTCTGACCCAGAGGCACAGCTGGTGGTGGCTCTTCATGCTATTCCTGTCTGGAAAGTTCCATATTTGGCTTATATGACCCGTGGCGAGTTACCTGAGGATGACATTTTGGCCAGGCAGATAACCCGGTGGTCTAAGTCAATGACTAATGTCAATGGGGAGTTGCACCATTGCAGCATCACATGGGTGTTTCAACGTTGTGTTTCTCCTGAGGAGGGCCGTGAGATTTTAGAGAGATTCATGAAGGATATTATGGTCATCATGCCGGCTATAAGTCTCTCATGGCCAAGGCTTTTCATCATGGTTTTTATTGGCTGACGGCCCTTGCTGATGCAGAAGATTTGGTCAGTAGGTGTGATGGTTGTCAGAAATTTTCAAGACGAGCTCATATTCTGATTCAAGAATTGAGGATGATTCCAATTGCTTGGCCGTTTGCAGTATGGGGGCTTGATATGATTGGACCTTTCAAAAGGTCCAAGGATAAAAAGACCCATATTTTGGTGGCGGTTGACAAATTTACAAAGTGGGTTGAAGCAGAGTCGGTTAGTAAATGTGACGAGGTGACAGCGGTTCAATTCATCAAAAAGGTGATTTTTCGTTTAGTTTTCCCCACAACACTATAACTAATAATGGCACTAATCTGTCCAAGGGTGCTACGAAAGAATTTTGTCAACGAGAGCATATTCGACTTGATGTATCATGAGTGGCTCACCCCCAGTCCAAGGGTCAAGCTGAAAGAGCCAATCAAGAAATTGTGAGAGGCATCAAGCCCCGACTTATGGTCCCTTTGCAGAGGACGCCGAGTTGTTGGGTGGAGGAATTACCGTCAGTGTTATGGAGCATCAATACCACCCCCAACAGATCTATGGGTTACACGCCTTTCTTCATGGTTTACGGAGCAGAGGCGGTTCTCCCTAGTGACATCCTTCATGATTCGCCTCGTGAGGCGGCTTATGTTGAAGCTGATAATGAAAATACACGTCAGTATTTACCAGCAAGATCTGCGCCGTTATCATAGCCGTCGGGTTAGAACTACAACCTTTCAAGAAGGCGATTTTTGTGCTCCGGCTTATCTAGGATCAAACTGATATGCACAAGCTATCCCCTCCTTGGAAAGGACCCTTTGTGGTCAGCAAAAATCTGAACAATGGGTCATACTACCTTATCGATGTTCGAGACCAAAAGGACTCACGCACGTCGGAGGAGGAGACCAGTCGGCCATGGAATATTGCTTATCTTCGGACTTATTACACCTGAGCCACTTGCTCTTGTGACATACATATTTTTACATTGTATATATTATGATGAATATAATAAAGTCGGCATCACTGCTAAGTCAGGGCCTCTGTCGTTTCATTTCTGAGAATAATGAGTCTTTATTGTCACTTCATATGATCACTTGGGGGCTTCCTGCTCATTGAGCATAGCTATGACTACCCTCTTGATCCGGCTTGTACGCCATAGTTACCAAATACTTGGGGGCTTCCTGCTCATTGAGCATAGCTATGACTACCCTCTTGATCCGACTTGTACACTATAGTTACCAAATACTTCGGGGCTTCCTGCTCATTGAGCATAGCTATGACTACCCTGCTGATCCAGCTTGTACGCCTCGAATGAAACATTACTTGGGGGCTCTTGTTAATGGACAGAGCTTTGATGACCCTTGTAATAGGCTTGGACTCCTGGTGTATTCACAAAAAAATCTGGGTTATCCTGCCTTTTTAAGTCTGCCACTCCGCCCAGGTAATCCTGGATTGACTCGCGTACTCTAGACAGTCAATCTTATAAAAACCCTAAACTTTTCAAAGTTAAAACGGTGATTGGTCATGTGAGGCCTAGCTTACAAGGTTTGAATGAAGGTTTAACTCAGTGGTTGTGCGGCCCTTGAAAAGCACTTGACTTTAAGGCTTGGCAGCCTATCAAAGCCTACTTTTTTGATTTCTATTTGATTTGAACATTTTTTGAGGTTCATCTCTTATGACATATTAATGCATGATTGGAAACTGATGAGGGCTATGTTGCCTTATGGTTCATATGTGGATCTACCCGGAGTTTATTAACCCGACCTAGCTTTGGACTTTAAGTCGCCAATGTATGATGATTTTTTGGTTTGAGTACTGGCTCTAAGTTTTGGGCCGATTACCCCTTACTGCATATGGCATCTTGAGCCGGCAATATGAATCAATTGAACAGGGCGTTATGCTCTCAATCCTTTGGTTGTAACCCTTACTCCACTGGTATGATAAGCCAACATTGTGAGCAAATATCACAGGTATGATATTTTGTTATGATTATATGAGGTTGTGATTAAACCGGCCCTGGTTATGGACTAATATAGTCACCAGTGGTTTTTATATGGGGTATTGTGACCTGCCTTGGAGTAAACTGCCAGGGCACTTGTGATCTGTTTTGTGTGCAAAACTGACCTGCATATTGATAATATGATGAGCATAAGTGGTAGATCTTCACATGACGGATCAATAGTGTTATGCAAGAAAAACGTGCATGATGGCACGACAGATCAGAGTTTAACTATCCTATCACATAGCTCCGTGAGCTCAAATGACTTAAGTGTTTTTACAAGCAATGCTTGTTGCTGAAAATTGAGAACCATCCAGCGGATTAGTTCTCGTGGTCTTGGCAGTTCGATGCTTCCGGATCATCCCACGCCGGTTCTTCTTCTCCCTCCACCGTCTGGAAGTCAGGCGATGACCAATTGACGCCAGTCAAGGCTTGACATTCAGCTTCATGATCAACAATCTCAGACGGGTCAGTTTCAGGGGCAGAAGTGTGCTTACGGATTGGAGGGATAAGATCTGCAATCTTGTAAGCCGGCGTGGGCATTTTCTGTTTCTCTACAGTATAAGGCTCCTGATATTTGGTCAGATCTGTTTCTTCCGCAAGCAGGCTCGCCAATGGATGCATCTCTTTCACACAAGTAGCAATGTCTTTCTTGTCAAAAGGAGACCCATCCCCTTTTAAACTGGGACAACCATTGGCTAGCTCGGCCAGGTCTAGTTCTGACCGCCATGCGGCTTAAAGCCGTAATGGCACCGGCTCTACCAGCGGACCGTTTGTTCTCCTCAATCCTGGCAGGCAAGACAAAGAGTTGGCTTAACACATTACTGAGAAGAGATGGTGCTTTCTTGCTTGGGGAGATGGCAGCTATTGTGCACTGAGCTCCAGTATATAGTTATTCAACTAATGTGTAAACTGCCTTGAGCTTAATCAGCATTTCCTTCCAAGATTGCTGCTTCTCGGACTTGCATGGCATATTATGATTAAGTCACCTGACAGTTTACTACATGGAGGATGGAAAACTCATTGCACTATAAAATATCTTTCCAAAGATAGCAAAGGTCATCTGATTGATATGATGCTTTATGCCGGTAAGTTCAGTGGTAACCTCCTCCAGCGAGGCCTCAGCTTTTTCAGCCCTTTGGATCAGGGCGGCTTTCTCTTCAGCCAAGGTGGCTCTCACAGTATTAAACTCAGTTTTGAGTTTTTCATTTTCATTCAAGCTAAACTTGAACTTGGAGTCAGCCTTCCGGGTCTCAGCTTCTTGTGCTTCAAGCCGGGTTTTCAAATCAGTCAGCTAAGATTGAAATTGACTGGTTCTTCCTAGAATAAAAGGTCAAAACAAATATGCACAGTTATGAAACAATATATATTTATAAAGTCCCAAGCCCTTTGCAAGCAATAGCACTTGGCACTTGGGGGCTAATGGGTGCAGAAAGTTTCTTTATGAAGTAGTATATATTGATAAGTCCCAAGCCCTTTGAAAGCAAAAGTACTTGGAACATGGGGGCTAATAGATGAAAAGATTATTTTATGATGTAATGGCAGATGACCCTGGTTCATCATTTTTTTGAGTTGCCTGGTTTGCAAGGGTGACTAGATGAGATTTTTTAACAGTGATAAGTCCCGGTTTATTCAGATGGATTCAACCGGCCCTTGGGGACTACAGCTGCAAAGTTGATCGCTATTAACTAAAGACCCGGCCAGTGATCAGAACTTCCTCAGTGTTTGGTTCGGAAGGCTTGATTGGGCTTGGCGGGTCAGCACCCAAGGGATCGTCAATGGGATGATCAGAAGAGGCACCATGATTTTCTGGTGGAGGTCATCAGCAGGTTCCTCTGGCTGTTGCACGGAGGCCTCAGATATTGGAGCTTGTTTTTCTAGTTCATGAGGCTTGGGGTCTTCTGCGGGCTTTTTCATTTTGGCCTTTTTACTAGGCTTTGCTTTCACTCTGCAAGATGATTCAAAAAGTCAGTATGAGTCTAGCGATGTTCAAAAACACAGATAAAGTTGGTACCCAGGGGTAGTCTTGAAAGCCAGAAGCAGAGTCTGAGATGAATCGCCAGACGAAGAGTGAGAGGTCCCTTGGTATTTTGAGTCAGAAGGATTAAAGGCCTAATGAATAAGACCTGCTTTAGAATAAATAAAGTTGAGATTTTGAAGTACCTCATTCCAGCATTTATGTGGGGCCGGCGTATTAGGTAAGTCGGAGGAAAGTTCTCCGCCTCCACTGGTTCCAGTTCTACGCCGGTTCTCATGCTGTTGTTGCTTCAAAATAAAGTTGGGATCCAAGTGAGCTAAAGGGTTAGAAAACCTGTCGGCGTCCTAGGAATGGTGGTACACAGACTTGCCTGCCTGTGGCCCGCGAGCGTGGCTCCATCAACGGCCCGGTACAGCCCATGTTTAGCAGCAACAAATCAAGACCCTCACGAGGGGCCGAGCCTCGCGAGGCGGACGACGCCAAGACCTCCCTAGGGGTAGCCTCACTAGGCTGGCTCCCGAGGAGCAAAGATATCTATGCAAGGGGCACCTCGCGAGGTCCGGGTGACGTGAGCCAGGACGACCAAGGCCAGGCAGGCGCCAGCAGGCGTAGTGTACTAGTTTCCTCTTTGGTGCTAAGGAGGCAAGCGCAGGCGCGGGGTCCCGAGGCATCAGGAAAAGGTTTCCATATTAGTGCAACAAGACCAAGACCGCTAGGACGGAGGTTATCACGGAGCCCACAACAGCATCACCAACAAAGCCTTTGGCAGGCGAAGACCACCTTTTGTCAGGATAGCTTGTACTAGTTGTCCCCCTTCAAACTTGGCCATTGTGGGATTCCTTCTTGCCTAACATTTGGGGCGAGGACCAAGGCCACTATAAATAGGACCTAGCCATCACCGTAGCAAAAAGGATGGGAGGTGATAAGAGAGATCATCCTCACACACATCAGCTCATCCAGCCCAAGAACACCTCACCTCCTGAGGTTGTTCATCCACTTTACTAGTTTTCATCCTCAGCCCATCGAGGCAATCCACCACACACTGTAGTAGGGTATTACACCGCAAGGTGGCCAAAACCAGTATAAACCCCCGTGTCTCCTATTCTTTGGGTCCATCGTGCTAGGTCGTGAGATTGTTGAGCGAGCAAGCTAGGAAGAGAGTGTCCTTCGTGCGCACCCCAGTGCTCGAACCTCACATGGGTTTTCCGGAACCCGTAATCCGACATTTGGCGCGCCAGGTAGGGGTGCGCTAGAGCTCCGCTCGTTCCGCCCCTCCACCCTCTTCGTCTCTCCGTTCGGCCCTCATGCAAGCGCCACCCCGCCGGGTGGATCGACGGGCGCACATGGAGGCGCCATGGGCCTCCGGGCCTTCACCCCCACCTTTATGGCAGGTGCAGTGGCTGCACGAGGTCAAGACGTATATGCCGCCTGCTGGTGTACGAGGAGGCTGTTCGGGAAGCTGGAGGAGATGACAGGGTCCTGGCCAACTGGTTCCCCATGGCCCTGGCCGGCGTGCCGCGCGCCTGGCTACTCAGCCTACCAGGATCCTCGGTGGCCTCCTGGGAAGAGCTGCATGGTCTCTTCGTCACACGCTTTGCCGCACCGGTGCCCCTCACCATTGCAGCCATCCTCGGTGGCTCGCAGGCACCTCCCTGAAATCACCACGTCAAGCAGTTCTTCTGTCAAATGGGCACCGCCTCTATGCAGCAGGGACCTCCCCCGGGATGGGCGGCACCCAAGGCCGACCTCAATTTCGACTCAAGGGACCATCCGGCGACCACTGCTGGCTCAGGCACACTCCCGATGCTTCGCACAGCCACCATCTGCAACGTGGCGGTAACCAAGACCCTCATCGATGGCTGGGCTGGCCTCAACGTGCTCTCCGTGGAAGCCTTTGGCTTGCTCCACGTACCGCATGGCCGGCTCCGTCACACTAAGCCCTTCTCCGGAGTTGGTGGCGGTTGCACCAGCCCCTAGGGCAGATACGCCTCCCAGTCACCTTCAGTACTGGCGACAACTAACGCACCGAGCTTATTGACTTCGACATCGCTTGCATCGGCCTCCCGTACAATGCCATCCTCGGGTACCCAGCCCTTGCTACGTTCATGGCAACAACCCGCCTTGCATACAACCTCATGAAGATGCCGGGGAGAAACAACGTCCTCATCATGGCTGGAGACACCAAGGAGGTCCTGATGGCCTGCAAGCTCGCCTTCAGGGCTGTCGCGGTGGCGCACCCCGCATGCGAAGTAGCACCTGGGACCCAGGGGGCTGCGCCGGGGAAGAAGAAGCAATTGTTCTCCCAAAATCGGGCCAAGACGAAGCAGGTGCCGGCCGACGAGGACGGGGCCTCAGGAGCCACATTCACCATAGGTGCCAACCTCGCCCCGAACCAAGAAGAGGCGTTGGTCAACTTCCTGCACATGAATAAGGAGGTATTCTCCTGGGATCCCAAGCAGCTGGTTGGGGTCCTGAGGGGGATAATCAAACATCACCTAAGGGTGTGCCCGAATGTGCGCCAGGTGAAGCAGAAGGCGCAGCGACAGTCCGCAGAGAAGCAGTCCTTTATCGTCCAGGAGACCCGCAAGCTGCAAGATGCAGGTGTCATCCGTGAGGTTCGGTACCCAGAGTGGCTGGCGAACCCGGTGGTCGTGTCCAAGAAAGGCGGGAAGGAACGCATCTGCGTTGACTTCACGAACCTCAACAAGTGCTGCCCTCAAGATCCACTCCTGCTCCCGCGCATTGATCAGATCGTTGACTCCACCGCCGAGTGCGACTTGCTCTGCTTCCTAGATCAAGATGGTGGTCGAGGACATAGAGAAGACGGATTTCTTAACCCTATGCGGGGTGTACTGCTACACCTGCATGTCGTTCGGCTTGCGCAACGCTGGAGCGACCATCCAGCGGCTGATGCACATCGCTCTAGGCCAGCAGTTCGGGAGGAACGCTGAAGCCTATGTCGACGACATTGTGGTGAAATCTCGGGAGGTAAGGACCCTCATTCAGGATCTGGAGGACACTTTCACCAGCCTGCGCAAGGTAGACCTGCGGCTCAACCCGGAGTAATGCATGTTCGGTGTCCCCTCTGGCAAGCTACTGGGTTTCCTCGTGTCACAGAGGGGGATCAAGGCGAACCCGGAGAAGGTCAAAGAAATAGAAGACATGAGCCCGCCGCAGACTCTCAAGGAACTGCAAAAACTCACGGGTTGCGTAACCTCACTGGGGCGCTTCATCTCCAAGCTGGGGGAGTGCGCCCTCCCGTTCTTCAAGCTGATGAAGAAGAAGGGCCCGTTCGAGTGGACTACGGAGGCCGACATGGCGTTTCAAGCCCTCAAGAGATACCTAACCATCCCACTAGTGATGGTGGCGCCTCGTCCTCTTGATCCCCTGGCGCTTTACCTGGCTACCACGCCTCATTCCGCTAGCGCAGTGCTGGTGGCCATCCGGAAGGAGCGCTAGGACAAGAGCCTTCCACCCTACGTTACGCATCCGGCCAGGATGGTCCAGCACCAAGACGGCGCCCCTGAAGCCACAACAGAGCCAGCAGATGACCGGGCATGACAAGACGGCGCTCCTAAGGCCGTGGTAGCCCCGATAGGCGACCGAACTCCCGAGGTCCCCAGCCTCTGGGAGCGCCCCAGCCTTAGGAGATCTCGGACTCCACCGACACTTCAGCCCTCGTCGAACACTTGGTGTACTTCGTCAGCACGGTGTTGCGAGATGCGCGGGCACGCTACCCCATGCCGCAAAAGCTTCTGCTCGCACTCCTCGTGGCCCCGCGCAAGTTACGCCACTATTTCCAAGGCCATCCCATCAAAGTCATCTCAGCCTACCCACTTGAGAGGGTACACCGGAGCCCCAATGCAGCAGGAAGGGTCGCTGAGTGGAATATCGAGCTGCTGGCATTCCAACTAGTGTTTAGCACCACCAGGGTCATCAAGGGAGCTGCGCTTGCCGACTTCATGGCAGAGTGGACTGACGCCCTAGGGCCCGAAGCAGGTGAGGATCAGTCTCTCTTTCCAGGGAGCGAAGCACCAAATGGCTGGGTCATGTACTTTGACGGCGCCTCCAAGCGCCAGGGCACGGGGGCTGGGGCTGTGCTCATTTCACTGACCCAGGACAAGCTCTACTATGTTGTGCAACTCTGCTTCCAGCGGGGCGAGAAGGTCTCCAACAACATTGCAGAATATGAAGGGTTGATTGCCAGCCTCAACGCTGCGCCAGCCCTGGGGGTGAAGTGCCTCACCATCAAGGGCGACTCCCAGCTGCTCGTCAACTTTTCCAACAAGGTGTACGAGCCGAAGGACGAGCACATGGAGGCGTACCTCATGGAGGTACGCAAAATGGAGAACCAATTCTTGGCCTAGAACTGCAGCATGTGTCGCGCGGCACAAACAAGGAAGCTGATGATATCGCCAAGAGGGCGTCAAGGCGTCAGCCCCAGGAGCTCGGCGTCTTCAAGGAGCGGCTCTTCAAGCATTACAAAAAAGACACATCCGTGACAGTTTGGGCCGAACGAAATTTTTTCTATCATACTTATGACACTTTTATGACGATAATTGTAACAAAACCCAGTAACATCATAGATGTGGTGGGCTTCTACTTCTATGACAAAAAAACTTAATAGAAAATGGGATTTTCGTCCTAGGCGGGCCAGAGACGCAGCTCCATGACATTCTTTGGGCCATCCATGATGGAAAAATCCGTGTTAGAAGCGAGGGCGGGGAAAATATCGGGGTGTTCCCGGTTACGGTGGGTGGTTGGGGCCGAGCGATGCACGGAGGTTTGTGCGTTTCTCTCGTACACACACACGCGTGGGTGAGAGGCGTTGGGCTCTAACTGAACTCGAGCGAGGCGTTCTCCTACTGAACCCGAGCGATTGCACTGTACGCTGTGCGTTACTGAACCCGAGCGATTGATCGATGGCTGTTAAGTGAACCTGATCGAGCGATTCCTTTGCTACTGCTGCTAATTGAAGCCGATCGATTCTGCCTCTGTATGAAGAGTGAGCGTTGCTGGGGGGTGGATGAACAGTTGCCGGTGGGGGTGGATGAATAGGACCCCGTGGTGTTGCCTCTGGATGAACATGACCCCTATCGAATGGAGCCAGTTGGGGCTGGATGAACAGGACCCCGTGGAGGGCTGGATGAATAGGACCACCCCGTGGAGGGCTGGATGAACAGTAGACAGTGGAGGGCTAGATGAACAGTAGCCCGTGGAGGGGTGGTTGAACAGGAGCCCGTGGAGAGGGCTGGTTGAATAGTAGCCGGTGGAGTAGCGCGCGGTTGAGGCTGGATGAACAGGAGCCCGTGGATGAACAGTCACAGGTGGAGGCTGGAGGAGGTCGACGGTGGATGAACAGTAACCCGTGGAGGCTGGAGGAGGTCGACGGTGGAGATGAACAGTATCCCGTGAAGTCCTGTTTTGTGGTACGCCACACCCCTCCCGATGAACAGGACCCCCGTTTCGACCGTAGCGCTCCTACACAAGTCTGTTTCCTTCGTTTTGTGGTACGCCACACCCCTCCCGATCAACAGGACCCCGTTTCGATCGTAGGAGGTCTATTTCCTCTGTTTTGCGGTACGCCAGACCCGTCCCGATGAATAGGAGCCCGTTTCGAACGTGGCCGGTCAAACACAAGGCCGTTTCCTCCGTTCTGCAGTACGCCAGGCCTCATTTCCATCGGCTGTTCCGTCCAAGGCAGCTGACTTCCACGCATTCAGTTGCCTCTCGATGAACACGACGCATTCCGTTGCCTCCCCGTGAACACGACGACGATGCTGTTTTTTTTATGGGCGACGACAACGTTGTTTCTCCGTTCTGACCCAGCCATGTACACGAGCCCTAACCGTACGTATGCGCGAGTAGGCGTTCGAGACCCCGCTTGTATGTACGTACTTGGCCGTATTTTCTTTCTTGCACACTGGCCGCTGTACGTATGTGTACATGCTACGTGCGCGCCTCTACTATGACACGTGCGCGCCTCTACATCGACCAGTTTGTACATACACGTTCACCACCAGAATGACAACGCTACGTACGCTTCGACCAGGTGGGTCCCGACTGTTAGGCACTTCCTTGCGTGCGAAGATGTAGCTGGTGGGTCCCAGCAGTCAGGGGGGCGAATCGTTTTTTTTGCCCAAACGCACTTCCTTGCGTGGGAAGATGTAGATGGTAGGTCCCAGCAGTCAGGGGGAAACGGTTTTTTCACGAAATACAGTTGCCCGTCCGGTGGGTCCCTGCTGTCAGGTGGAGGAATCATTATTTTCCGCGTAATAAGGAGGCACTTGCTGAGGCCGTGGACCCAACTGTCAGCCTCTCCACGTACAGTCTGTAACACTCCAAAAATTTTGATTTGGTTTTATCAAATTCTTTATTTAGTTGGAAGGAGGTTATTTAAATTTTTTTAAAAGACTCTCCTTCTCAAAATTTTCATTTGTGACAAGTATTTTATTTGGGTTCTCCCCAATCTTGATCTTTGGTCTTGAGGATTTTTCATCTTGTGTTGGCTCCACACAAATAATTTTGGAAGGTTTTTACAACTCCTTTTTATTAAAAAGAATTCCTATAAATTATGGATTTATTCTTCCCCATTCAAAAATTTCTCTCTTGCCATGGCCTATGTAGAATATTTTCTTCCAAAACCCACCTCCCTACTTTGGGTTTAGTCAAACATCAAGTCCAGCAAGGTTCAACTTCTCGTAGATTTTTTTTTCTATTTGTTTTAACCTCAAAATCATTTTTTGTCATATATTTGGACTTTGGTGGTTTACAAAGGAACTGCCAGATTTCCTTTGAGTCTTGGTCCCAAATAAACTCCTCTGGCTAGTCCTTAGTACCCTCAACCTAGATCCATCAAGATCTGCTGGTCCACAGTTCAAAATTTTCAAAATGTGCTTGCTGCAAGTTTGGACCAGATTTGCCAATTTTGGTGAAATTCATTCTTTTTCTTTTCCTAAAAATCTGAGATAATTCAGGCAGTCTCCAGATGCATCAAGAGACCACCTCACCAAGGTTCAACTCAAGAAAAATTTTCCACGTGCCTAAAACATTTCGTCGAACAGCTGGTGTGCACTGGTTCTGTTCAATTTTAGAACTCAGTGTTAAGTTTTAGTGGCAGTGTCGTTTTCTTCAGAACCTTGGCGTCGATCTTGCCAGTGCACGCGTTGGCGCCTTGCTCACTGCTCCCGCTTCCTATCCAGTGCGCCACACGGTTGCTTGGCCGGTTGCGAGCGTCGGTGGCAACATGTCGTGTCAACTCCGGCGCCTCCCGTAGTGGCAGTACCGCCCGTGGCGGCCAGCAGGGGCCAGCCCTGCCATACGGCGCCGTCCAGCACCGCCCAGACCACCCTGAGCCTCCGCGTGGCCATCCTCTTCTCTGGGTGCGCTGCAGAACCGCTGCCATGGCCTGAGAGGCGCAGAGCATGCTCTTTGTCGCCGACGAGCCCGTGAGCCCCGTTCTATCGAAACCATGGGAGCAGGCCAAATCTGACCAGGTTTAGCCGTTGAATGGTGCCAGCGGACCAAAACGAAGCTGCCCAGTCACCTTAACCTCCCATCCAACCTCTGCCTCGCCGTAATCGCTCGCCGGAGTAATCTCGTTCTCGGCAACCGCCTCGGGCCGGCTACAAATAGAGGCCCCGAGCTCGTCCTCAACCCAGCACCTCCCCTCCTCGCCTCAGAACCTCTCCACGCTCATCAGAGGGCCTCAGGAGAGCCTTCTTCCATGACTCCGTCCGCCCCGATCCGCTTCGGGCTCCGGCAAGATTCTCTCTGTGAGGACACCCCCACTTCCCTAACTTTGTCAACAACTTCCTAGTCCACTACCTCTTCTAACCCGAGCCCCAATTTGGCGTCTGCAGCCCTCCTCGATGGGATCCATCACCGCCCGAACCACCGTCCGCCGGAGTGGAGGCCACCGTCGACGTGGTGCTTGCCGACGACCAACTCCACCACCCACAGATGTGGGAGAGCTCCGTGAGTCCATAGGTACTTTCCGTTACCCCTACCTCGTCGTGGATCGACGCCGGCGACCACCGCGATCCTCGGGCGCCGGTGTGCTCTTTTTAAATTTTTAAACCTGACGGGTGGGACCCCCTCGTCAGCCTCCCCTCTCTTATTCGAACCGTTTTCTAAAAGCGCCTTCGGGGAAAGTACGTGTTCCCTTTGGGTTGGCGTATTTCCAACCGAAGCGTTTTCTGTTTTTCTAAACTAGCCCCTGCATAGTTTCTGTTTCATCACAGATTAGTCCCTGGCCTAAAACCATTATAACTTTTAAACAAAAGATGATTTTGAGTTGATTCTTTTTCTGTCATCTTTATTTTTCTATCTACTTTTTATCATATTTATTTGAAAAATATTTGGATCAATTTTTATGCATGCACGGTATTTACGTTAGTATCTGATTTGTTTTATACCATAGATATCGAAGGAGGTGACGGAGCCGCCAACTTCGCCGAGCTAGACTCCGACTACTCCGAACCAGGCAAGCATGTTTGAACCTTTGATATGATGAGTATTTTTCATGTTTGCTTGAGTAGTTTTCGCATGGCATGTTTATCTGAGCATTTGTAAAGGTTATATTTCATGCAAAGTAAGCTCGAGTGAGCTTCGATATTGATGCGTTCTTATGATGGTGATATAACCTGATCATGTGTTGCCATGATAGGTTGCAAGCTGGTATTGTTGAAGCATGCCAGTTTTATATCAGCTGTTTAACTCCAGTATTAACGTGGATCAAGTCTTGTTCCCGTTCGTCCCCTTCCATGCTACAACATGTTTTTGTGCAAAGAATGCGGTTTAGTAAGTTGCAAACCTCTTTCCTTGTACACACCAAATAGAGGGGCCATGATGAGGGTTCCATGGCCCTGGATTAAAGCCCATCATCCGATCAGGGGGCATGGGTGTTTCCGGTTGGGACCGAGAGGGGGGCACCCCTTAGAGCGCGCGATATAAATTTGAACCCATGCTATTCGATGTTGTAGCCTCCTCGTCTTAGAGTTTTTCTTGAAAGTTGCGTAGGGTGATTCCAGGCAGCGGAATGTGGAATGGGTGTGTACTGGTTAGATGTGTTTCTTATAAAATACCGTAAACGGAACTAGTCCTTTGTGACTACTAAAATCCATTGGCTGTGGGTAAAGAGTACAAACTCTGCAGAGTCAAAACCAGTCGAGTAACCATATCCGTGGTAAAGGACTTTGATCAACATATTAGTGTCAGTCTCAGTATCAGTCTCAGTGTCAGTCTCAGTGACAGTCTCCGGAGAATAAGCATGAATGATAAACCCGGCTGAATGTTATTCCTATGGATGGACTAACTAGTTTATTTTTATGTACTGAGTATCCCTTGGGGGTGATGTTACTTTCATGAGTTACTTGAATTCAAATGATGAAATATAAGCCCTTTATGTGATGTCGCTTAGACGTCCGACTGTGGCATTCTTGTTATTTACTTTTGATATAAGCCATTTATGTGATGTCGCTCAGACGTCCGACTATGGCTTTCTTGCTATTTACTTTAGATATAAGCCCTTTATGTGATGTCGCTCAGACATCCGACTGTGGCATCCTTGTTATTTTCTTTCGTTATAAGCCCTTTTCGAGATGTCTCTTAGACGTTGAATGCACTGTCATTTATGTTCCAATATAAGCCCTTTATGTGGTGTCACCCTGACGCCCGACTACGGCATGTTAATTTATTTTTCCTTTCGAGGCATTGCTTCAGACACCAGATCGGTCTTCAGCTATTTTATTGGGATTTCAGGAGGACTACCGCCTAACTTTCTTTCATTTATCGTGCAGTGCAAATTTATTACCTGAGTGTGCATTACTAATCTGCTCATGTGCATCATGTTTGCATTTGTTATATCTTATGTCCAAACTGTCTTCCGAGTACATTCAAAGTACTCACCTGGCTTGTTGATTTGGCCAGATGTTGACGAAGGCGATCTTATGGATGAAGAGTACAATAGCGAGTCCGACGCCTAGAGGAGTCCCAGTCAGTCCCGTGCGATCCTGGAGTTGGTCACTTGTATTATATACGCTTCCGCTACCCTAATAAAATCATCTAGCCTCACTCCGGCACTTGATGAGCTGTAAGATTTCGGAGTCATGTCACCCACCTCACTATGACATATCCAGCACCACTTTTATTATGAGTCAGTAGTTATGCCACCATACCCCTTTGTGTCATATCCGCCTTTATGTATAATATCGGCGTGCTTGTAATAAAATTGTTGAGTAGCCTGAGCTCAACCTTGTATATTATTTAGTACTTCTGAATTTCTGTATCAAGGATTTGTCTACCAGTAAGGAGGATTCTTCTATACAAGTCTGATATAATGGTCAGTTTTTCAATAAATATTTTATTGGATAACCGGTCTTGACAACCTTGGTAGTAGAGCCATGCTGACTATAGGAATCCACTAGGTGCGATCGTTAATCGGTTATTAGTGTAATAAGTGATATTTTAAACATTTTGCAATTGTAACAATTTTCTGTTAGTCATCATAAATTTATGAATTGACTATCTGGAATTTTTGTCTACTTTTGTAGATGGCTGGCAGCGGCTGTGAGTCACATGTGTTCGCCAATGTACCTGAGGGGTTTATCAAACTTCTCGTCTCCATCACCAAGGTCGCGATCAGGCCATCGACTCATCCGGAGTTCACACTCTACCAGCACAAGATCAGCGACAACGTGTCTATGCACCAGGCAGCGGTGCAATTCAAGGGAGGACATTTTGAGTTACGCCGCTTCCAATTTGTGGGAAGGGCCATGCCTACAGAGAGGCATGCCATGCAGATGGCTGCCCGTGAGGCGATAGCACGTCTCCGGGATGCCCTCCCTTTGATGAAGACTCGTCGCTACCGCTACCTCCCATGCCACGTGCCATACACTTGTCACTATGCGTTCGCTTGTGCTAGGGGGGAGAGAGATGAGGCTATTGAAATGTTGGTTGAGTATCTCAAAGCTCTGGAGGCAGCTTTTGATAACCTCGTGGACGATTTTGTGGCTGCTCGTATGGACTTCGTTCAGGGCTATGCCGCCAATAGGAGGGAGCTCCTCCATACAGCACCACCACTGACTTACGTCTCGTCCTCAGCATCCTATACACCTGCCATCTTAGCCACCGCTCACCGCCTGCCTACCACTGAGGAGTTTGACCAAGTCATTGCTCCTACTCCAGTCAGTGCTGCACCACCGGCCGCGCCCGCACCAGCTCCTCAACCCAGTACTTCGCGCCTGGAGCCTATTAGTGAGGAGGAGGTTGAGTCTCCAGCATCACTGGGTCTTACCGTCGGCAGGCCGAGGGAGGTTTTTACCATCTCCGACTAAGTGCGCAAAGCAGCTGTGCGATGTACCAGCTTGTATGATATGTTTATATGTATATAGGTATGGTGAGAAGTAGTTTGTGTGCGCATCATGTAGGAACTCAGAGAAGTGCACTTGCCTAAATAACATGTCAGGAATGTGTATGCACATCCTGAGTGATGTATTGTATAATTACGGCTTGTGTGTAAGATATGCACTCAGCGGTCCTTCTCCATGCGCAATCAAGTATTTTCTTGAAAAAAAATCCGCCTTTGTAAAATTAATTATTTTTTCCACTCAGTTTTTCTCATGTATTCTGCAAAAATACCCCAGAGTGGAAAATGTCTCGTCCCTGGACTCGTTCCATGCCAAGTCCTCCGGAAGAAGATTATGGTACCCAGACAGGTAACAATTTCACACAGGGACAGTCAAGTCAGCAAGGCAGTGAAGCATCATTTTCTCAAGTATGCCGCCTTTATGATCAAAGCTAAAAGCAGCATCAAGAAATGATGAACCATGTTATCAATATGGGAAATCACCGTGAACCATATCAACAGTATTCCAAATTGTCAGAACTACAAAAGACACATCCCCCAACGTTCTCTCACACTGATAGACCTCTTGAGGCCGATGATTGGCTTCGAGACATTGAAAGGAAGTTAATCATTGCACAATGTTCAGAACGTGAGAAGGTACTTTATGCACCTCACTACCTCACTGGAGCATCTGCATCATGGTGAGAAAATTTCCTACACATGTACCCTAATGAAAATAACATCACCTGGGAAGAATTTAATGAAGGTTTTCATGGGGCGCACATTCCCAGAAGCATTATGAGGATCAAGAAAAGGGAGTTTGATGAACTCAAGAAGAGAAGCATGAAAGTGACTGAGTACAATAGTCAGTTTACTCAATTATCTCATTATGCCAACGAAGAGCATATGACTGAAAATAAAAAGATGGAAAAATTTCTGGACGGTCTGGCACCAGCACTTAAATGCTAGCTGGTCGTACACACCTTTCCGTATTTCAAAACACTTCTGGACAAAGCTATTACATTGGAAAATGAGCGCTGCAGCTTGGAGGATTTTCACAAGCGCAAAAGGGACAAGACTACTCATAGTCGCAACAATCGAAACAAGACTGATTTTCAGAAAATTGGAGCGAACAAATCCACAACCATTGTTCCACGCCCAAACAAAAATTTTCATGCAAGAGACAAGTATTTTACATATCACCCAGGTGTTACTTGCTACGCTTGTGGAGAGGAAGGACACTATGCCAAACAGTTCCCAAAGCCAAGAAACTCGGCCCCCAAGCCGAACAACAGTGGAAATAATTCAACACCCAAGCGTAACGACTTCAAACCCAATAACAAAGACAAGAAGGGTCACTTAAACCATGTGACCAAGGAGGAAGCATAGAATTCGCCCTATAGTGAGTCGTATTACAATTCACTGGCCGTCGTTTTACAACGTCGTGACTGGGAAAACCCTGGCGTTACCCAACTTAATCGCCTTGCAGCACATCCCCTGATGCTTCCCCTGGAAAAATCCATGACCATCAAGTCCCCCGGGATTAAGCAAATCACTCAGAGTTACTGCCAAGGTTTGGTTATTGAGATTGAGGGACTAAAGTTTCAGGCAAACCTCATTGTATTGGAAAATAAGGGATTGGATGTTATCCTAGGAATGGACTGGTTAACCACCAACAAGGGATTTACCGACTGCTTCAATCGGACTGTAATTCTTACTCATCATCACGGGAGGACGATAAAAGTTGCAGCTCAAGAAAGACCAATATCACGGCAACCAAGGTTGAAGAAGGTGGACATTTCGGAGTTAAGAAAAGTTCCAGTGGTGTGTGAGTTCCCTGACATATTTCCCGAAGAACTATCAGACATGCCACCAGACTGGGAATAGAGTTCATCATTGAACTAGCACATGGAACCACCCCCATTTACAAGAAACCCTATAGAATGGCACCCTCCGAGTTGGTAGAGTTAAAGAATCAAATAAAAGAATTACTGGACAAAGGATTTATACGGGCCAGCTCCTCACCTTGGGGTTCACTAGTATTATTTGCCCAGAAAAAGGATGGGACACTGAGATTATGTATAGACTATCGAGCACTCAAAATGGTCACCATCAAAAACAAATATCCGATGCCACGGATAAATGATTTATTTGACCAGCTCGCACAAGCCAAAGTTTTCTCAAAAATTGATTTAAGGTTGGGGTATCATCAATTAAAAGTACGGACAAAAGATATCCCTAAGACAGCATTCACCTCCAGATACGGATTATATGAATTTACAGTAATGCCGTTTGGACTCACAAACGCTCTCGCATATTTTGTCCACCTCATGAACAAAGTCATTATGAAATTTATGGACAAATTTGTGGTGGTGTTCATTGATGATATTCTGGTATACTCTAAGACACCAGAAGAACATGATGAACATCTCAGAATTGTACTCGGAGAATTAAGGAAGCATCAATTATACGCCAAATTCAGCAAATGTCAATTTTGGTTAAGACAGGTTGGTTTTCTAGGCCACGTATTGACCCAAGAAGGTGTTGCCGTGGACCCAGAAAAAGTCAAGGCCGTACTTGATTGGAAACCACCAGCCAACATGACAGATGTACGGAGTTTCCTGGGGATGGCTGGATATTACCGAAGATTTATTGAGGGGTTCTCCACCATAGCAAGACCAATGACACAGTTACTCAAGAAAGATAAGAAATTTGTATGGACTGAAGCTTGCGAGAAAAGTTTCCAATAACTCAAAAGGAAATTAACAACGGCACCAGTATTGGTTGTACCAGACACACACACAAATTTTGATGTATATTGTGACGCATCTCGGAAGGGCCTCGGATGCGTACTAATGCAAGAAGGCAAAGTAGCCGCATACGCTTCCCGGCAACTACGAAAGCATGAAGAAAATTATGCTACTCATGACTTGGAATTAGCAGCAGTCATTCATGCACTCAAAGAGTGGAAGCACTTTTTGCTTGGAAATCATTGTGAAATATATACGGACCATAAAAGCCTCAAATATATTTACACACAACCAGAACTCAATTTACGACAATGGCACTGGTTAGAATTAGTGCAAGATTACGACATTGGCATTCACTACCATCCAGGAAAGGCGAATGTAGTGGCAGATGCTCTCTAGTCGAAACCCCAGCTCATGCAACGATAGTCTACTACACTTGAGACCTGAATTTCAGCAGGAGTTCGCTAAACTCAACTTGGTGATGGTCACTGAAGGCAATGTGTCAAATTTGGAAATACAACCCACCGTAATGGAACAGATTAAGAAGGCTCAGCATGGACACCCCAGCATCAAAGGCATAAAAAGAAAAGTGAGTCTGGGCAAGGCCTCAGAATTCGTCATAGACGATAAGGGAATATTATGGTACGGAGACAGACTTTGCGTACCAACTATAGAGGACCTCAAACTACAAATTCTAGCCGAAGGCCACACCGCTCCATATTCAATCCACCCTGGAGGAACCAAACTTTACAAGGACATTCAGGAAAAATGTTGGTGGCACGGTATGAAGAGGGATATAGCCACATTCATTGCATGTTGTGATTCATGTCAGCGCATTAAAGCCGAGCACAAAAAACCAGCAGGACTATTACAGCCAAACAGGGTACCTGAGTGGAAATGGGATGAAATTGGAATGGATTTTATTGTCGGACTACCTCGGTCGAGACACGGAAATGATTCCATATGGGTCATCACAGATAGAGTAACTAAGGTGGCACATTTCATCCCAGTAAAGACAACCCACACCACTCAGAAGCTTCTCAAACTTTATCTCTCCCGTATAGTTTGTCTGCATGGAATTCCAAAGACCATAACATCCGACAGAGGCACTCAATTCGTCTCTAGATTTTGGGATCATTTACAACAAGCTCTGGGAAGTCAACTAGTATTCAGTACAGCATACCACCCCCAGACTGGAGGGCAAAACTGAACATGTGAACCAAATTCTAGAGCACATGCCAAGAGCATGTGTTCTCACCTATGGAACCAGTTGGGAAGAAAGCTTGCCGTATGCCGAGTTCGCATACAACAACAGTTACCAAGCCAGTCTACAAATGGCACCTTTTGAAGCCTTGTACGGGCGAAGATGCCGTACCCCATTAAATTGGTCAGAAACAGGAGACAGCCGTATCTTCGGCCTAGACATGCTCAAGGAAGCGGAGGAGAAAGTTAGACTAATCATGGATCGACTCAAGACAGCCCAGAGCCGACAAAAGTGTTATTACGATCAAAAACATCGTGAACTCAGCTTTGAACCCGGTGAATATGTTTATCTACGAGTATCTCCTATGAGGGGCCTGCAACGATTCAAGGTTAAAGGAAAGCTAGCACCAAGGTTTATTGGACCCTTCTGTGTGATTGCACGAAGAGGCACACTGGCCTACCAGCTAGACCTACACGAAGAACTGTCAGACATCCACGACGTGTTCCATGTCTCACAATTGAGGAAATTTGTAAGCAACCCAGAAAAGCATGTATCTCATGAGAACATTGACATGCAACCAGACCTCACCTACACGAAACATCCAATAAAAATATTGGAGGAGTCCGAAAGGAGGACCTGTTAGAAAACAATTAAGTTTTTCAAGGTTCAGTGGAGCAATCACACCGAGGATGAAGCAACATGGGAGAGAGAGGATTTTCTTCGGACAGAGTACCCACACCTATTTGAGGATCAGCTGAAATCTCGGGGACGAGATTTTTCCTAAGGGGGTAGGTGTTGTAACACTCCAAAAAATTTGATTTGGTTTTATCAAATTCTTTATTTAGTTGGAAGGAGGTTATTTAATTATTTTTTAAAAGACTCTCCTTCTCAAAATTTTCATTTGTGACAAGTATTTTTTTTGGGTTCTCCCCAATCTTGATCTTTGGTCTTGAGGATTTTTCATCTTGTGTTGGCTCCACACAAATAATTTTCGAAGGTTTTTACAACCCCTTTTTATTAAAAAGAATTCCTATAAATTATGGATTTATTCTTCCCCATTCAAAAATTTCTCTCTTGCCATGGCCTATGTAGAAAATTTTCTTCCAAAACCCACCTCCCTTCTTTGGGTTTAGTCAAGCATCAAGTCCAGCAAGGTTCAACTTCTCCTAGATTTTTATTTCTATTTGTTTTAACCTCAAAATCATTTTTGTCATATATTTGGACTTTGGTGGTTTACAAAGGAACTGCCAGATTTCCTTTGAGTCTTGGTCCCAAATAAACTCCTTTGGCTAGTCCTTAGTACCCTCAACCTAGATCCATCAAGATCTGCTGGTCCACAGTTCAAAATTTTCAAAATGTGCTTGCTGCAAGTTTGGACCAGAATTTCCAATTTTGGTGAAATTCATTCTTTCTCTTTTCCTAAAAATCTGAGATAATTCAGGCAGTCTCTAGACGCATCAAGAGACCACCTCACCAAGGTTCAGCTCAAGAAAAAATTTCCATGTGCCTAAAACATTTCGTCGAACAGCTAGTGTGCACTAGTTCTGTTCAATTTTAGAATTCAGTGTTAAGTTTCAGTGGCAGTGTCACTTTCTTCAGAACCTTGGCATCGATCTCGCCAGTGCACGCGTTGGCGCCTTGCACACTGCTCCCCCTTCCTATCCAGTGCGCCGCACGGTTGCTTGGTCGGTTGCGAGCATTAGTGGCGACGTGTCGCGTCAACTCCGGCGCCTCCTGCAGTGGCAGTACCGCCCGTGGCGGCCAACAGGGGCCAGCCCTACCATATGGCACCGTCCAGCACCGCCCACACCACCCTGAGCCTCCGCGTGGCCGTCCTCTTCTCTGAGCGCGCTGCAAAACCGCCGAAGTGGCCTGAGAGGCGCAGAGCGTGCTCTGTGCCGCCGACGAGCCCGTGAGCCCCGTTCCGTCGAAACCATGGGAGCAGGCCAAATCCTACCAGGTTTAGCCGTTGAATGGTGCCAGCGGACCAAAACGAAGCTGCCCAGTCACCTTAACCTCCCGTCCAACCTCTGCCTCGCCGTAATCGCTCGCCGGAGTAATCCCGTTCTCGGCAACCACCTCGGGCCGGCTACAAATAGAGGCCCCGAGCTCGTCCTGAACCCAGCACCTCCCCTCCTCGCCTCAGAACCTCGCCACGCTCATCAGAGGGCCTTGGGGGAGCCCTCTTCCCCGACTCCGGCCGCCCCGATCTACTTTGGGCTCCGGCAAGATTCTCTCTGGTGAGGACACCCCCACTTCCCTAACTTTGTCAGCAACCTCCTAGTCCACTACCTCTTCTAACCCGAGCCCCAATTTGGCGTATGCAGCCCTCCTCAGTGGGATCCATCACCGCCCGAACCACCGTCCGCCGGAGTGGAGGCCACCATTGACGTGGTGCTCGCCGACGACCAACTCCACCACCCACAGATGCGGGAGAGCTCCGTGAGTCCGTAGGTACTTTCCGTTAGCCCTACCTCGTCGTGGATCCACGCCGGCGACCACCGCGATCCTCGGGCACCGGTGTGCTCTGTTTTAAATTTTTAAACCTGACGGGTGGGAGCCCCTCGTCAGCCTCCCCTCTCTTATTTGAACCGTTTACTGAAAGCACCTTCCGGGAAAGTATGTGTTCCCTTTGGGTTGGCGTATTTCCAACCGAAGCGTTTTCTGTTTTTCTAAACTAGCCCCTGGACCAAAACCTTTATAACTTTTAAACAAAAGATGATTTTGAGTTGATTATTTTTCTGTCATCTTTATTTTTATATCTAGTTTTTTATCATATTTATTTGAAAAATATTTGGATAAATTTTTATGCACGCACGGTATTTACGTTAGTATCTGATTTCTTTTATACCGTAGATACCGAAGGAGGTGACGGAGCCGCCAACTTCGCGGAGCTAGACTCCGACTACTCCGAACCAGGCAAGCATGTTTGAACCTTTGATATGATGAGTGTTTTTCATGTTTGCTTGAGTAGTTTTCGCATGGAATGTTTATATGAGCATTTGTGAAGGTTATATTTGATGCAAAGTAAGCTCGAGTGAGCTTCGATATTGATGCGTTCTTATGATGGTGATATAACCTGATCATGTGGTGGCATGATAGGTTGCAAGCTGGTATTGTTGAAGCATGCCAGTTTTATATCAGTTGTTTAACTCCAGTATTAACGTGGATCAAGTATTGTTCCCGTCCGTCCCCTTCCGTGCTACCACATGTTTTTCTGCAAAGAATGCAGTTTAGTAAGTTGCAAACCTCTTTCCTTGTACACACCAAATAGAGGGGCCATGATGAGGGTTCCATGGCCCTGGATTAAAGCCCGTCATCCGGTCAGGGGGCATGGGTGTTTTCGGTTGTGACCAAGAGGGGGGCACCCCTTAGAGCGCACGATATAATTTGATCCCATGCTATTCGAGGTTGTAGCCTCCCCGTCTTAGAGTTTTTATTGAATGTTGCCTAGGGTGATTCCTGGCAGCGAAATGTGGAATGGGTGTGTACTGGTTAGATGTGTTTCTTCTAAAATACCGTAAACGGAACTAGTCCTTTGTGACTACTGAAATCCGTTGGCTGTGGGTAAAGAGTACAAACTCTGCAGAGTCAAAACCAGTCGAGTAACCATATCCGTGGTCAAGGACTTTGATCAACATGTTAGTGTCAGTCTCAGTATCAGTCTCAGTGTCAGTCTCAGTGACAGTCTCCGGAGAATAAGCATGAATGGTAAACCTGGCTGAATGTTATTCCTATGTATGGACTAACCAGTTTATTTTTATGTACCGAGTATCCCTTGGGGGTGATGTTACTTTCATGAGTTACTTGAATTCAAATGATGAAATATAAGCCCTTTATGTGATGTCGCTCAAACATCCGATTGTGGCATTCTTGTTACTTACTTTTGATATAAGCCCTTTATGTGATGTCGCTCAGACGTCCGACTGTGGCGTTCTTGCTATTCACTTTAGATATAAGCCCTTTATGTGACGTCGCTTAGACGTCTGACTGTCGCATCCTTGTTATTTACTTTCATTATAAGCCCTTTTTGAGATGTCGCTTAGACGTCCGACTGTGGCACGCACTGTCATTTATGTTTCAATATAAGCCATATATGTGGTGTCCCCCTGACGCTCGACTGCGGCATGTTAATTTATTTTTCCTTTCGAGGCGTCGCTTCAGACACCCGATCGGTCTTCAACTATTTTATTGGGATTTCGCGAGGACTACCGCCTGACTTCCTTTCATTTATTGGGCAGTGCAAATTTATTACCTGAGTGTGCATTACTAATCTGCTCATGTGCATCATGTTTGCATTTGTTATATCTTATGTCCAAACTATCTTGCGAGTACATTCAAAGTACACACCTGGCTTGTTGATTTGGCCAGATGTTGACGAAGGCGATCTTATGGATGAAGAGTACAATAGAGAGTCCGACGCCTAGAGGAGTCCCAGTCAGTCCCGTGCGATCCTAGAGTTGGTCACTTGTATTATATACGCTTCCGCTACCCTAATAAAATCATGAAGCCTCACTCCGGCACTTGATGAGCTGTAAGATTTCGGAGTCATGTCACCCACTTCACTATGACATATCCACCACCACTTTTATTACGAGTCAGTAGTTATGCCACCATACCCCTTTGTGTCATATCCGCCTTTATGTATAATATCGGCATGCTTGTAATAAAATTGTTGAGCAGCCTCAGCTCAACCTTGTATATTATTTAGTACTTCTAGATTTCTGTATCAAGGATTTGTCTACCAGTAAGGAGGATTCTTCTATACTGGTCTGATATAATGGTCGGTTTTTCAATAAATGTTTTATTGGATAACCGGTCCTGACACAGTCGACGTCCGATGGAAGCCGTTCCTTGACCACATTGACCACCCCGCGCCGAGAGCACCAGGGCAGTGGACGACGATGAGGCCTAGGAAGGGGACAACGCGGAGCCGAGGTAGACGCGGCAGTGGATGCCCACACGTAGAGGAGTATGAGGGTTCACTGGTTCGCTGCGGTGTGAGGCTGCCGTCGCTGATGAATAACAGGGTGTGTGGGTGAGTTGAGGGATGGCCTGGCCAGCGGTGGGAGTAGTAGGGGCGGTGAGGCCTCCGCGGCATCACAGCTGGCCACGGGAGGTAGGAGAACGCGACACAATTGACGCTGCTTTGGGCGGATGGAGCAAGAAGACCAGAGGTTGAAGAAACACTACGGCCGTTGGATGGACATCGTATGGTCACTGAGGCTAGAATCGTTTATATTGAGTAAGTTGACAAAGCACTTGGTACGCATCTACTTAGTAGGCCCACAGGTCAGCCTCTGAAACGGTGCGCCCCAGATGTTAGGGGGAGGAATCATTTTTTGGGTGGCTGAAGCAAGAATATCCGAGATTGAAGAAGAAGCACGACATCTGTTGGATGGACATCCAACATCCACAGCTTCCAGAACCGTGTGTTGTTGAGAAAGTCTTGCATATGCGTCAACTTAGTTTCTTTTTTAGGGGACGCGTCAACTTAGAAGGCCCACAAGTGTGTGGCAGAGAACATATATCCCATTTGCGATTTGTAAGAATGTACAACCCATTTTTTAATTCTAATGGAATTTACTACTGCCCATTTACAGTTTGTTGAAAGTACAACCCATTTTCTAGCTAGGACAACAAGTAATAATTTCAACCATTCCTAAAAAAAAGATGAATAATTTCAACCAACCACTCAAAACAGAATTCAAAAAATTTCCCACATTTTTATGGGATCCGAAATATTTTTATCCGAAATTTATAGTCAGATTAATTATAATTTCAAAATAAAGTTGTATTATGTTAAAATCCAACGAAATATTGCACGCGCAACAGGTAATGAAATTAAAATTTTCAAATTCCAAAAATAATATATTTTTAAAACTAATTACGCGTTTGGTGCATTTTTTATAGTTACTGCCCATTTATTATAATCACATCCCATTTATTATTTCTTAAAGTCCATTTTCTTGTTAAGCCTAATGCATACCTCCTAGGAAAGTTTGCAGCCCAGCGGGGTGGAGAATAACATGTTGACCCGGATATTGTGTACAACTGTCGGCCCAGTTGCATTGCTAATGTTGAAAAAAAGGCCTGTGTAGTATTGTACAATCTAACATGGCTACTCAGCCCACATTCAGCAACGCCGGAAAGGCCCAAACAAGGCTTATGTATAACTTTTTGAAGTCACTGAGCTCAATTTTGAAACTCTGGAAAAAAGTGGAACCTAATTAAAAGATGTCACGAGCAAAGAAATAATTCAATGGGTCCCACTTGTGTGTGTGTGTATTTGTGTGTGTGTGAGAGAGAGACACATCGGTCGATGCTCGTAAATACATCTTTCAGCCATATGCATTGCTGATGCTCAGTAAAAAACTTATATAGTTGACACAATCATATAGAACATCATAGCGCACTAAACTTGCATACAAAAATTTCACACAGGTGGCATAATCATGATGGAAGCAGTGGATCACTATGGGTAAGGCTATGTTGAAACCAACGAATTCGTACATAACGGTTCATCGTCTTTATCAATGACGGGGAAATATCTTGAATGATGTGCAAAGAAAACAGAAAGACAACACAATAAGTTCTGCTAGCACATTAAGTTGATGTACAACCCTTTGTAAAAAAGTTCAGGTACAAAATTAGAACAGGTCACAATCAAATGTACCGGCACATCAGTGCTTCACACCCATAGCTTGGATTTAACTAGTATCTGACAAGATTCAGTTGTTACCTTAAATTAGAGCACATCCAGGCAGCCAACCCTGCATCTTCTCCCAAAGAAGCAGTGGCCTCCACTGTGCGATGGAGTAGGCCCTGTGCCATCCATCGTTCTGAGAAACACGGGGAAAGTCTGACATTCACTCCTGTAATGGACGTCGTCAACGGACCCTGGCACCAGCGGCGGTGGCAGGACTTCGATTGATGGATTGACCACTTCTTTGACATGCACGAACACTCGATACAGGTACGGGGCTGTTTGGTTCTCAGCCTAAGGTTGTCACACCTAACCTTAGTCATGCCACAACACCTTAGGCATGTGTTTGGTTTATTGCCACACTTCTGGCTTGCCACACTTTTCTAGTTATATGGCCCACAAGTCATAGGCTCATTTTTTTGACAAATCTTGCCACACTTGTGGTGGCCATTTTGTTAGCCACACTTTTTGTGGCAGCCACACTGTGCCTAAGGTTAGTTGTGGCAAAGTTAGTCATGAACCAAACAGGCTCTACATCCCTAACTTGGTCCGCGGCCGCCTTGGTGGCGATGAATAGTACAACTCTGGTTCCTGCACTGGTATCTCAGCACCAATCACCTTCGGTATGGTGGACGTCTTCTTCATCCATGGCATAACCGTCAGAGCCCAGCTGTTTGGAGGAACAAACATACTCACGAGCTCACCTCCAAGGTCGTTGATAAGCTCATTCATGGACTCGCTATTCCAAGCACGTCGACGCATGCCGTGGAAGGTAAGCTTTGTTAACAACTAAAGCTCAAAGGGCATCGAGCCCCATCCTGGGTGCCACCGATCAAAGCTCACCAGCGCGCCATCGTAGAACAAACGTCGGGAAGATTCGAACACACGACTGCAGTCGAAAGTTGTCCGGAACCTGATGAAGAAATCAGTCGGTGGTAGACAGACTTCGACGAGCAAGTCACTTATTTGGATGCCATGCGCAATGCCAAGAGCTTTGACAAGGTCGTCTGGCGAGATGGGAGGCCGGTCGCCGTTGATGGTTACCATCAGCACTTTGCCGGCAAACTGGTCGTCAAGCGCCGCCATGCCACTGTTGAGTGACAGCACGCTGCGACCGAAGGCAGGACGAACCTCAGGATCTCCGGCTCGGAGATCCTCATTGACCGGCGACATGATAGTGCGCTTGAGTACAGGGAGTACAGGAGGGGGATTTGGGGGAACTGGAGTAGGAATCAAGATTTTAGAGGTGGGGGAGGGGCGGGAGATTGGGGATGAAAAGGTAGCATGAATTTCATACACGCGTCAATATGCTCTCGGCGCGCAAGCGCACGAAAACACCGGTGGCGCCCACATGTCGGCCTAAGAGTCCTTATTCTTTCTTTTTTGGAGAGCCCGACCTTTTTTTGAGGATCTTTTGAGAGCCCGGCCTGAGAGTCATAATTGACCTGTTTGGCATTGCGTTACTACTCGGCCCATATTCAACGACACCTCACTGGCCCAAACAAGTGTACACCATCGAAAGGACACTAAGCTCAAATTATATAACTTCAAAAAAGGAGATACACTCTGAACACTTGAGAATGGTCATGCCCTCATTTAGCCCACCAGTAGTTCGAGACAATAAACAATTCAAAACAACGATATATACAACATTCAAACACTGACTAGTGACTACTACTGACATAAACAGCAAGACATGATAGCTCATAAGAAGTCTTGCTACACCACCAAAAAGCACCCATCTGCAGCGCTCAGACTCTCGTGATCCAGAAGAGAATGACATTCTAACAGAGGCAACTATTACATAGTAAGAGTGACATAGACGAGGATGACCAAATGACAAGGAATATGCATAAAAAAGAAAGAACTACCCATCCAGAACAAGCAGCAAAGACAACAAAGTCATTCAAAGAGACGATCCAACACCATCATAATTTGCTGCCCCGCTTCAGCGACCAATGATCCGGAGACACCAGTACTCCACCCTTTCGACGCAACAGCCCAATTACCTATCAACCTGAAGGCTTGAACCACATCACCGCCTGTCGTAACTGAGACATCCAAGGATCAAAATTAATCCGGATGCCTTTGTCATTCCCACCTTCTTTTGGCTGCAGGCTGTATCATTGACAATCAGGGGAGTTTGCTCCCGAACTCCCGAGGCTCGCCGTGTAGACGCAGTTTTCCATAGCAAATAGAGTGTCTATGCCATCGAGGTCCTTGCCAACGGTGATCTCCTGTTTAATCGGATAATTGAGTCCTAGAAACAGAGAGTGTGAACCAAGGTTGTTTACCCGCCTCCATCTAAAAAATCCCGAAGGCCCCAACAAGCCAGTATCCTGCTCATAGACGTAACAGCAACTGTCTGGATACTCACGTATTTCACGGTGCTTGTATATAGTGGGGTTTTTGCAGTATAACTTTTCTGGCTCATGTGTCCGAATGATCATCAGTCTTTTGCCGTTGTCTGATCGAGCGAGGAACCAGTTGTGCCTGTTTTTGGCAAAGGTGGTGTGATTACAAAGGGCAGTAACTGTAGAGACACTACATCATATCAAAAAGGACATGCATTGTCAATGTAAGATCAGCATTGTTCAGAGTATGAGTAGGATAAAGCAAGAACCAACATCGATATGTCTCTGTTGGAATTGGGAGGAAAATACAGGGAAATGTATACTAGGTTCGAAAATATAGAAGTGCCATGCATGGTTATATTCATGTTATCTCGCAATCGATTCTTCACAGGAAACTACCTGTCATGCATGTTATGTAATCATGTTCTGTCCTCACAAACAAATTCTTCAAGGTAACTAACAGACCATGCATTTTTATATACTCGTGTTCTGTGGGCAATTTTTTTGTGAGGATATTATTCTAGCCATTGATTGCTGAAGGGCGAATATAGGTATGTGCACATGGTAAGCATTACAGGATTTCACTACTTCCAAATATAGAGTTCTCCATATGCACATTTACTTCCCTAATGTATGGTTAGATGAAACCAACAGTGTGGTGCATGTTTCTACGTCATGAAAATGAGGAAACTAACATGGCCATTGATACACACTCATATTTAGTAGTAGTATATATATTACTATAAAATAAGGAGAATTTCCATATATTCCTAACCGTTTGATTATTCAGGGGTACAAAAACTTAGGCCTCGCTTCGACGATGGCCGTGTGCATGTCCCTCGAGCATGCAGCCAGCTGCAGGGCGCTCAACATATCCATACACGAACAACAGAGGTCGAGGATGTCATTGGGGAGACTGATCCAATTGCAGCTCATATGGATGTTGCGCGGTTCGCGTTCGGCCATGGTGGAGTTTGGAAGGTGGGGGTTTTGTGGGGCTTGATTTACGGGGGATAAGGATGTCGGTGCGAGCGAGGCGATGATACACGGGGGCACAGTGAGATGGAGATGGAGATGGAGATGGAGTGGTGCTATGGGACGGGAGAGGGAGACGAGGCGAGGCATGCTAATGTGTTGTACATCGGCGGTGACAGACTGCACAGTGCACAGGGTGAGGCTTGGTAACCTGAACACGCAGCCTGGACTAGCGTCAGGCATAGGGTGTTGTCACTTCACTGTGAGGACCAGATGAATAGTATTTTAACCATCAAGTGTACCATAGTTGTACTACTACTAGTAGTAGGAACATGAGTACTCCAGTACTGTATAGCGGAAATAGGTCTCCCGTGCTAGCATGCATGTTCACTTCATCCTCCAAGTATTATCCATATTGCAAGCAGAACCAAATTCTCGTGCATGAGGAAGTGCGAAGATGGGCCTTTTCTTTTTTGATGAGGATAACCGTGTATTCCATAACCAGAGAATGTTGTGTCTCCCACGCACGCGCCAATACCCATCTGAACCAGCTATGACACATTTTTTATCTGTTTGCATAGGTCCCACCTATCAGGAAGGATGGACACGTACACGAACATGTAAGACTCCTCAGTCTACTCACATAGCCTTTTCGTTTAGTCTACCTAGCCGTCTAATCAACTGCGTGCATGCCACTTCTCCCATTTACTTCTCCATCGGGAACCGATTTTCCTCGGCTTCTTCACATCCCCTTCGTCTTCATTTGCATCCAAACCCCACTGCGTTCACATTGTTTTAACCTCTTTAAATAATCATCTACTACTTCAGTTAGACTATCCGTCTAATACTAATTCTCTAAACCATAGCCCTCCGTTCCAGCGGTTCCAAATGGCGAAAGAGATCGTGATGCAGGTTTTTAGCGTCAAATATGTCCTCGTTGAAGGCTCGTTGAGCATAGTTGCCACCGTCACCGTCCACCCATGGGTTGTTCGGAAGTGGATCAACAATGTATCCAACTCCCTCGAAAAGGTTGAGATGAGGGTCATCGGTCTCGATGCAGAGTACACGGAGCGTGACACTGGGAAGATCCAACGCACCACCGTACTTCAGCTGTGCCTCGAAGATGATGTTTTGGTGTACCACATCATAAATGCACCCTCCATACGAGGTGAGCTTCATGATTTCTTGTCTTGGGAGGACATATACCTCTGTGGGGCAGACATCGAAGGGGACAAACAGAACCTGGAGCCGTACAACCTTGATTTGAAAAGCATCGCTGACCTACAAACCAGAATCAAAATTCTTGTAGAAGATTGTGATAAAAGACACCATCCCTATTCGATGTAGCAAATTTTGTGCTCGGTACAAATCTTCAGAAGGGTGACGAGATGGTGGCATTAAGGTCGTCTGGATGGGATAATTATCCCTTGACATACGAGCGGATAAAATATGCTACCCTCGATGCCCGTGTGGGTTTCGAGATAGCTGCAAGGTCCAAAGATCTTGTTGCGAAGCCATCTCCCACAAAAAATGAGAAGAAGAAGAAGAAGAAAATGATGATGATGAAGAAGAAGATAAGGCCACACCAGCAGCAGGGCATTATGGATGGATGAACTATTTCCTCTCTTGTACAAAAAAATTATTCCCTCTCGGTGTATATTGATATAGATGGACTATTTCGATGGTGTGCATGTCTTTGGAACAAGTAGTAGCATGGGTCCGCTTGACTATAAGGAACTATTTATCTTCCTAGCTTTCTCTACTACTCCTTCAAGTGATCGGCATGCAATGCATGTGTCCGTAGACATGACAGATTGTCCATGGAAGTTCAACAACGGCGACCATCACGTTTCATCCACTGCCACTCGCGATTCCCATGACGCCGCTCCAACCCACGGCACCACGTCCCCCGACATGCGCCTCACCCCTCTCGGCTGCACCTCCCCTCTACATTTGTGTGCATGACATGTGGGTCACCTTAAATGCAGCGAGCATCAAGATTCTACCACAGCCACACACGATTCCCACAACGCCGCACGAACCCATGACACCACACGTCCCCCGACCTGCGGCTCACCCCTCTCGGCCCCACTGCCCCTCTGCCTTCGGGAGCATTACATGTGGACCAGCCACCTATCGGGTCCACATGTTATTGAGTCAAAGGCAGGTGTATTAAGGCGCTGAAGCTCAGTCCTGAGGGCCCTGAGAGGGAAATGTAAGTCCTGCACTAGGCTGGTGCTACCACTGCACGAACTCGTGCCAAACTTGAGATTTGTTTCTTTACTATACATGCACGCAACGATTTAATGAACATTGTAATCTCAACATGTGATGGGGAGCTCAAATTTGAATTTGAAACTTATAAAACGAAAAGATTCAAAACAAATAAACTGGGAGAGAGGGAGTATATCATAGGATGTCTCCCATACGAAACAAGTCCCACTGGTTTGTCACCGTGAAGAAGCGGTTAGAAAGGAGCACAGCGTCTTCGTAGTCGTATGGCAACAAATCGGCCGCAGACAGCATGGTCCACCTTTGACCGCCATGTGCATTCTCACCGTGGTTCCATCATACCAATTCATGCAGTGGCCTGTTGCATGGCTGATCCCAATGTTGGACAAAGGTTCTACAGGAATGGTGTCACCGTTGTAAATGTCATGCAAATTGATGTTGGTACCCTCCCGTACATATGCAAGCCATTCTCCACTCACACTGAGCCTAACCTGTGAAACAGTGGGCAGGGGGAGAATTAGGAAATGGACACGGAAGTAGTCTTTAGAATGCATTTACTACATGATCAAACTCATCTTACCTGCTCATCGGTGGAAATCCGAGTGCCCCTCAATGTCGGCATCTCAAGGGGCGTCAACTTGCAACTACGGCCACGCCGCGCTGGAGAGACCCCCAAGGAACATCAAGATGCATTTGTATGAGTAGTGTATCTTGTGAGAGAAAAGGATGAACGAGGGAAGGCCTCTGGAGATAGAGATAGACACTATTACTACCAATGTGCTGGCCCGTGCGTTGCAATGGATCCACAGTAGTAGAATAATACTTGTTCACGTGATTGAAATATAAACACTCTAGTTTTGATATACATGCGTCAGCAGACATGACAGCTTGTCCATGGAAGTTGAACCACGGCGACCATCACGTTTCTTGTTTCTACCACTACCACACCCACACGCGATTCCCACGACGTCGCTCCAACCCTACCTGTAAGCACGACGTCCCCCGATGTGGATATGGATCCTCTAACGTGGCTATCACTGCCTTACCCTGCCTTTCCTTCGCTGACAGGTGGGATCCACACTTGGGGGTCCCACATGTCAGTGAAAGAATGGTAGGATTGTTCACGTCAGGGGATCCTCATCCCCCCGACGTGCGCCTCATCCCTCTTGGCCCCACCGCTCATCTTCCTTTGTGTGCATGACATGCAGGCCAGTTGAACTGCGGCGACAATCAACTTTCCACCACAACCAGACCCGATTGGACGTGGTTTGCCTGCTCCGCTGCTGTGCTCCGATCCGTACCCCCCCCCACCATCGAATTTTCATCCAGCGGCTGTGAAAAATTTCGTCCCGGGCATCAATCCTCAGCTGGAGTACTTCTATAGTATAAGTAGTACCCGACGATGTGGCCATCTACGCCTCGTAACACCCCGACGCCCAGCTATGGCACCCTCGCCACGGCCACGCCACCACCGGACGGTTCATCTCGAACGAGTGAGTCGTGAACCACACCACCACCATGGGAATGACATGTGGGCCAGCCGTATTTAAGGTCCGCATGTCATTGACTTATAGGTCGAGCACTAAGCCACTGAAGTTTGGTCCTGTGGGCCCCGAGAGGGAAATGTAACTCCTGCGGCAGGCCTTGTGGTGCTCCCGTAGTACGAGCTCGTGCCAAACCTAGAATTTGTTTCTTACTACTACTCCCAACTACTACTATGGTACACGTGCATTGCACGCATGAGATTCTGGTGGTTTGTGCATTTTGCTTCTACATGTGCAGTCTTCTAGATTCTACATGTGGAAAAATCTAGTGGAATGTAGATGATATCCAACGGCCAGTAGTGCTCGGATTTTCCATCTTTGTACAGTCGGATTGGCCTCATCCCACGACCAACTTTCAAAGTTATTCACACACTATATAGTGGTATAGATGTTTGGTTTGCAGCCTAAGGTTGCCACGCCGAAGCTTAGGCGTGCCACAAGTGTGTTTGGTTGCGTTCTCCTCTCAGCATAGTTGTTCCCTCTTCATGCATGCTCAACTCAACACCCCTCTTCATGTATGCTCTCTTCATGCATGCTTCTAGTGTATTTGTGCTAAGCTAGTGTGGACTCATGCACCCTCCATACACTCTACCAAACACCCAAAAGTGGTCGAGAAGGGAACTCCTGGGATCATGCTACACCTGTGGATGGTTCATTGCTACACTTGTGGCTTGCCACACTTTTCTAGCTACATGGTTCACATGTCATAGACTCAACTTCTTGCCAAATCTTGCCACACTTGTGGTGGCCATTTTGTTAGCCATATTTTTTGTGGCAGACACACTTTGCCTAAGCTTAGTTGTGGCAAAGTTAGTCATGAATGAAGTTAAACCATGGAGTCTTCTAGATTCTACATGTGGCAGAATGTGGTGGAATGTAGATGATATCCAACGGCCAATAGTGCTCAGATTTGCCATCTTTGTACCGTCGAATTGGCTTCATCCAACGACCAACTTTCAAAGTTATTCACACACTATATAGGGGGTATAGATATAGATGTGCCGGCCTGTTGCAATGGATCCAAAGTATATCTATTTAGTGGAGTCCACTCTAAACACATTATCTATTTATTTTTCTCTAACCTTTCGTAGCCATGCAACCAAGCCACATAAGCTTCATGGGTGCCCCCCACATCATACTATTCATACTACATTGGCTGAAAAAAGGATAAATCACCCAAAACAATATCTTCCCGTTTTTTGTTCCTACGATGTTGTGCCGTGCACGTACCTACTAGTTGTATAGTGGTAGTACTAGTTGTATAGTACAAACTTGGTACTAGTAGGAGTAGAGTAGTACGGAATGCTCCTACTCTATCAACGAGCCCCATCTGACACCAAATTTCTTGCCTTCCGTGCTACAGCTAGATCTTCCTCATGTTTCTGTTTTCCAACCCGGCGGCGGGCGGGGTGCGGTTTTCCCATAGTTCATTTTCTCAATGGCGGTCCCACATGAAAGTGAAAATGCTAGGCAACACGCCTTCCCTAAGATATGTGTCATGCTGGATGGGCCGTGGAGTACTCCCGATTGCCAGGCGTGTGGGGGGGGAGTGCGACGCGAATGCGCCAGGCCTTTTCCTTTTACTAGCAATGTGCCCGTGCGTTGCGACGGATCCGAAGTAGTAGAATAGTAGTACTTGTTCACAAACTTGAAAGAAATCAATCTTGTTTTGATATAGTCCTAAGATATTACTCCCTCCGTTCCATAATATTTGTCTTTTTAGAGATTTCAAATGGACTATCACATATGGATTATATAGACATATTTTGAAGTGTAGATTCACTCATTTTTCTCCATATGTAGTCACTTACTGAAATCTCTAGAAAGACAAATATTTAGGAACAGAGTGAGTACTTTTCACTCAAAATATATTTCTCAGGTTGCTTTGATGAGGTGAGGGAGGGATGTGGTTGCTTCCAAGATAACAAGGGGTTTTCTACAAATTCGAGCAGAGAAGTGGGCTATTGTTGCAAAAATGCCACAACTTACCTCACATCCGTTAGATGCAGATCTAATGGTCAGAAATGACGGATGGCAGACACACCACCATCACCAATTGATTCTTTTATAGGAGTAGGAGTAGTGAAACATGTATAAATTGTAATATTTTGGTTCTGCTCCTTAGCATGATTGATAGATAGAAATAACGATTGGAAACGCTAGGGCCGGGCTATTTCCTCCAGATAAGCAGGGTACGTAGTAGCTAGGTTGGCGCATTATCTGTTTGGTCACACGCGGTCCGACATGTTCTAGTGTTTCTAGCAAGATGCCCATGCGTTGCACGAAGTTGATCGAAAAGGTAAGCACAACTTATAAATTGACTGATGGGGTACTAGTTACAGTGATGCATATAATTAAGCAAAGGGATCGCACATGTCAGTATTGACAGGAACGAGAATGCAACAACACAATAAGAATTAAGGCCATGATGATGACGCGATCGCAGTGGTGGTTATAGAAGGAAGAAGAACGATGCATCCATCACTGTACGACCTCCTCCTCCTCCTTATCTTAGTGCGCCGGGCCACCGACCGGCGGCTAAGGAGCGGCGGCTTTTGTGGCGAGGTCGAGGTGCTTCTCAGAAAAGGCATCCAAGGCTTCTAGCCGGTTGAGGAAGGCCAACGTCGTAGCGTCCTCACTGGCCTTGTAGATACCTATGTACATGATTTGCTCGTACACGTGGATGTGTAGGTCGATGAATTCTTGCAGGACGAGGCGCCTCGCGGCGAGCGCGACCTCCAGGTGGACATTCTTCGTGGCGTCGGCGGGCAGTGGTAGGGCCACCAGTGCTTGAAAGAGGTTCCGGCCATGGACACCGATTAGGGTGGCAGGCAATGAGGAGCCCGGGCGCGCGGGCTAGAGGAGTATGGCGGTGTCGTCCGCGAGCTTCTTGAGAACGGTGAACTTTTTGGTGGTGGCAACGATCATCTGGTCCAACTAAGAGTCGTAGTTGGCGTCGACGGCGGCCATCCACCAGTCGGTGTCCAACACCGTCTGGAGACGATCCTCGGCACCATGCCATAGACCGACGTCGTGGACCATCTGGCACAGCTGCTGGCCGCTCGCACGCATCGCCGCCATGGGTCTGTAGTGAGATTTTCGCACTTAGTGTAGGTGCTTAGGCAAATTCTTAGGTGCGTATTGATGTGGTAGATGCATTGGAATGGAGGGGCGCCTTTATATGAGGGCAAACTGCATTGCATTCACATCGTGCAACCTCTTTTCCTGGTCCTCCTCCCATTACTTCCCTCATGCATTAATTGAAGGAGGATGCATTGGTCGTTCAATATTTCAGGAACCGCTACTCCCTCCCTCGTTTGCATTAAAGCCGTATCGGGAACTGCGTGCCCGCTATCAAATCGAATAGTACTGCGCCGCCCGCTGCACGCCCGGCTGAACATGCCGCCTCACCTCCATTAAACCCACATGCAAACCGATAAACCTACTCCGGCCACACATCCGTTCTTCAGCGGGCCGGAATTAAACACAACACCGGCCGAGCTCCTCTCATCCGCCCTCAGTTTAAATGAGGCCAGACGCTGGCCAAGCTCCTGCCGTCCGCCCTCTATTTACACGAGGCCAGACAGACAGCAGGCAAGAATCGCACCCCTCCACCGCTCCCCCATCTCCTCCTTCCCCACTTTCTCCATTCTTCCTATGGCTTCCGAGGAGCCGTTCTCTGGCATATTACCCAGCTGGGTGGCCTGTCGAGCCCTCTAGATACGGGCGAGGCCGCTCGGTGCTTCACCAACCTCGCTTGGCCCGACGGAGCCAGTTGCTGCCCCAAGCAGGCGCGTGGTTCAGCAACTTGCCGCTCCAGTTCAGCTCAATGAGAAGTGGCGAGTTGCTCCATGCCTGCATGGTGGCGAGCACACCGGTACAGGCGTCGTCGTTGCCGCGTCGTACCGTGCCACCAGTGTCTGTGGGTGCACCTCCCGTGCCTGCGGCAGCGCCATGCAGGCAGAGACAGAAGCCGGGTGCGTGGAGAGCGACGACTCGGTGGCCAGCTTCTCCATGTTCACCGCCATCATCGAGGAGAAGTAGAACACGGGAGGCCGCCGCCGCTTGGGTCCCATGAAGGCCACCGCCAAGGCGACGACTGCGCATTCAGGTGGTTTCTTTGCTGATTCGTCTCTTCTGAGGACCTTCGTCGACCCCACAAGTGTCTGCCGGACATGAGGAAGACAAAGGGATCCGCGAGCGGCCATTTAGATTATGTACTCCCTCTCCAGCTGGCGGGAAATATTTATTCTAAGAAAGGATAAATTGTATGTATCTATAACTAAAATAAGTGTAGATACATCCATTTCTAGGACAAGTATTTCCGGACGGAGGGAGTATTAATTATACCAAGAGAGCCGGATTGGCACCGCTTAGTTCATGTAAATGTAATGAAATCCATCATGTTTATATGAAGATCCGGCTTTTTATACGAAATCCTTCATGCTTATATGAAATCAGTCTGTGTTTGCATGAATTTCATCTGGTTGGTTAGAGTTGTGAAAATGTATGCCGCTGGCGTTTGATGTCATCCTCCGCGAAAGGAAGCGGGAGGAAATTTGCCGGCTGCCATTGGAGATGCTCTTATGCTGGAAATAATAAAGTGACATCCAATCCATTTGAGTTAATTGCGTGTATGATTGTCCCTCTATAAAAAGTTAATTGCATGTACAGTGTACACGTGACTTGCAAGGTGGCTACAGCTTCGTACAGAAAGTTTAAAAAACAAGTCCATCTGTAATCTTGTATTCTAAGTACTCTGTGGTTTCCACTGTCAGTACAGTAGCGAAAGGAGTATATATTAAATAAGTAACATATAATATAAAAATCTAAAGTTAAAGACAGAACTTGAACTCATGTCATCGCGTTGTGAGCATCCGGCGCTAACCAGTATAGCACATTTTTGTTGTAGACCATGCTGGAAATATATCTCCATGTCTACTCTTATACTCCATCCGTTCCTAAATACTCCCTCCATTCCCAAATATAAGACCTTTTAGGGATTCCACTATAGACTATATACGGAGCAAAATGAGTGAATCTACACTCTAAAGTATGTCTATATACATCCATATGTAGTTTATAGTAGAATCTCTAAAAGGTCTTATATTTAGGAATGGAGGGATTATTTGTCTTTTTCAGATTTCAAATGGACTACCACATACGGATGTGTATGTAGACATATTTTAGAGTGTAGATTCACTCATTTTGCTCCATATGTAGTCACTTGTTGAAATCTCTAAAAAGACAAATATTTAGGAACGGAGGGAGTAGAAAATAGAGTTGGTGATGATATTGTGCGTGCCATCCTGCAATATAGGCCGTCGGATTTATATCTAACGAATAGGAAGGAAACTATGGAAATTTTGCAAAAATATATACCCACACCCCTCTCCACGTTCGCAAATACATCCATCCCTCGTTCATTCTTTTCTCTCACAAGATAAAATACTGATACAAATGCATCTCAATGTTCCGTGTAACGCACGGGCATCTAGCTAGTTTCTTTTAAAATAGTTAATGCGATAATTGGGTTGAAGTGATATAGTTTATGTCTGCTCCGAATGATTTCTGATTCACTAGTAGTAATAAAGAAGAGGTTGCCTTGTTAATTAACAGAAAACAGGGTGAAAACTATCACATGAGGCCGGTAAAAACGAGGCACACTGGGTTCAGCGTCATCGTCACTACAGCTGTGCGCGTGCGAGAAGTCTACATATTGAGGGGGCTACTGAGCGAGGCACAGAAACACAATGTTCGAGAGAGAAACCAATTGACAGATTACAATCAGATCGAGTTATCACCCTTCTGCTGTCATTGTTGGGGTGGGGGAGGGGGAGGGAGAGAAAGATGTATCGGGAGTGTGTGTGTTAGGCACAGAGGCACAACTAGCGAGTGTGTGTGTGTGTTTGAACGAGGAGTAGATAGATTACTATCAAGATCGAGGTGCCACCCTACTCCTTCGGTGTCGGGTAGTGTGTGTGCGTGTGTGTGTTTTTGAGAGAGAAGCCAGTCGATAGATTAGTATCAAGATCGAGGTGTCACCCTACTCCTTCGGTGTTGGGAAGTGTGTGTGTGTGGTTGTGTGCGTGTGGGTGGGTGTGTCGGGGGAGGGGGCAGTGACACTTACATATCTCTACTCTTATAAAAAACAAAGTTGGTGATGATGGTGTTCCTGCCATCCTGCAATATAGGCCATCCGATTTATATCCGACGAATAGGAAGGAAACTGTGGCAATTTTGCAAAAAGATACCCACATCCCTCTCCGCATTTGCAAATAAGGCATTCCCTCATTCATCCTTTTCTCCCACAAGATAAACTACTCATACGAATGCATCTTGATGTTCCGTGCAACGCATGGGCATTTTGCTAGTAGGGAGAAGGAGTTTGTGTGACACATATCTAGCTATATTAAGGGATAGGTAGAGAGCATTTGTGCGAGGCATACTTAAAGCATCACAAAGATAATCAAAATGGTGTGCATGCAAATGCAAGCATGTGTGTGTGTGTGTGAGAGAGAGAGAGAGAGCGAAATCTCAAAACAAAAGGTGCTTTGCTGGAATCCCATTGTATGTATTCATATGGTTCCGGAACTCGAGTTAACGTTAGGCATATGTGCGAGAGACATTATTATACTTTGAGACATTAGTGGTTGTGGGTGGGCGGAATTAAAGGGGTGGGCGTGTTCGACAAAGAGAGAGTGTGTGTTTCTATGTGAGAGACTTGTAAGACAGGGTAGAAAGACGAATTCTAACCTTGACGGAGGGAGAGAAATACACGAAGTGCACGTGTGTGATTCCGATGCCCACAGGGAAATGAGATATGTATGCGTGTGAGAGAGATTGCACAATTCATTCACGTATCACAATCTAGCGATCGTGGACGTGCATCGCTTGAACATAAATCAATATCTACTTCGTATCGTGGCCAAAGGTACAATATCGATTCAACGCTATAAAGATTGGACACTCATGTATCATATTTTTTTCTATTTAAATAAACCTTTTCAATTATGCATGCCAAAGTTACAGTGATGTTTCTTCAAACAACCAATGTAGCTATCATGTACATGCACCATTGTTGCTCTTGATTCAAAATCATTAGTCTTGGGTGATTTAAGTTTCTATTATGAAGTAATATATGTAATATTCATATATGAATTCAACAGGTACACAATTTATGAAATGGAGGCTATGTAATCATATGAGGTAACACTTTTAAGTAGCGGACTACAATACCCATTTCTTTTTGTGCGCCTCTACACTAACACGTCAATGCATTATGTTTAAAGTAAATAACCAATTGCACTAAATTATCTATTTACACGATAAATACATAGGATGAGCGTTTGATTCCTTTTTTGTGAACGCGCCACTACACCCATACGATTGGTCGTGCCCATGTGAACGTCCAAGTTGTCGACGCGTCATCCTGAGTTATTTTTTTTTCCGGGGTGGACTTCACACCAGTTATTAACTGCTGACGCGTGCGCCATGTACACAGTCTCGCATGACCTTCCTTCTAGCACGGTCCAAAATTATTTGAAACTGGATATGAACGATCCCGCAGGCGGCAAAATCTCCCGCCTCCTTCTAAAATTTCCGCCACCTTAGTCTTTAGCATGTGAAATTCCCCTTTTGTCCTTGATGCACGGAGACCAACAGTTACAATACCGCCCTCATCTACATAATAGGTCGGGGCTGCTTTGGTAACTTCCGGTTCCCCCCACTACATGGCACCCCCATTTCCTCTGCCCCTCCAGCAAAAACGACTAACTCCAAAGCACTAGAGCATCTTACATCACGCCGTCCGTACTTCATCGGTCTTTCTCCCCTCCCCTCTCGAACCCCTAGACTGCTCATCCACCGGCGTACCAGAGCCCATTCACTGCCAGCGGCGTCCACCTCGCCGGATCTACTTCTGCGGTCGTATCTACCCCTCCCACCTCCCCTAGAAACAAGTAGACTGCTCATCCACCAGTGTACCACAGCCATTCAATGCCGGCCTTGTCCACGGCACCGGATCTGCTTCGCCGGTACTCTCCTTAACCGCAGTGCATGTGTAGCGGCTCATTGGTACTCCCCACCGGAGATGCTTCATCCACACCCCCCCCGTAGCTACCCCACCGACTCCCTCGTCGATGGCCTCCGAACCTCTTCGCTGACACCTTCCTCAACCCTACCGGAGCCGCTTCGCCGACACCATCGTCAACCCCACCGGAGTAGCTTCGCCTATACCATTCTCAACCCTACCATGCCGCTTTGCCAACTCACAAGTCCACGGCCTCAGATCCGCTTCCTCACACCCTCATCCAACCTACTGGAGCAGCTTCTGACGCCCCGTCCACGGCCGCAGATCCGCATCGTCGAGACCATCCTTACCCCAACCACCGGAGCAGCATCACCTACGCCCTCGTCCACGGCCACAGATCCGCTTCGCCCACACCGTAGCCCACCCTACCGGAGCCGCTCCACCAACACCCTACTCGACGGTTCCAGATCTCCTTACCGGACCCCGACAGCTAGCGCAGCGTCATCACCCTTGACATTTCTAACCCGATTCCCACCGTCTGGCAAGATGCCAAGCACCCATCACGGCCTAGGTACTTTTCACCTTTAAACCCGTCCAGCATCACGTGCTCGATGTACTTCAAATATACTAACAGGTCGCTGTTACCTGTTATGCAGCTGACAAAAACTACAAGGACGATGTTTCTTCTGGATCTAACAGCTTGGCCAACCAAGATCCTGGACTGAGGCATTGCCAAGATCTTGTAAGTGCGTCTCTCTCTCTCTTGTATTGTTCTGTGCCTACCAGTGTGCTTTGCTAGGATTTTCGACCAGTAATCCCGTTGTGCAGACAATGATTTCTACTACTGGCTGCTAAATTAGATAGGTAGATGTCATACATGATACTACCTCATACCTCCATTTCTAAATATAAGTCTTTCTAGAGATTCCACTATAGGCTATATACGAAGCAAAATGAGTGAATCTACACTTGAAAATGGATCTATATACATCTGTATGTGGTCCATACTGGAATCTCTACAAAGACATATATTTAGGAACATAGGCAGTACATTACACAAAATCGTAGGTCGCACGTAGGAATTCCAGTGCACTACATTAGGCTCCCTTAGAGTGCCTGCCAGTCCAGCACACAGAGTCATGGCTAGTTTATGCTATGCACACAATCATTAATTGGTGGTTTAAATATGCGCAAGGGATATGCAATTTATTATCATGTAGAGATGTCTGAAATTAGCCATGTCAACTTGCAGATAGGGTTACACAATGAGAAAGTACAAGATGTATGCGGCAATTTCATGGAACATCGCAAAAAAAGGAGAGGCAACGGTGAGCCTATACAGTGTGCTATGGTACGTCACTCCTCCATTGCAATCATCGTGACATGTTATTTGTATGTCAGTTCTATTGGCCAAGTTTCTTAGGGACAATTATTACGAGTTATCCTTAGAAAAAAAGCACCTGTGAATATAATCTCCATGTAATAAGCCAACCAGTTCTTTTCATTGCGTTTTCAGCTTATCTTTGGTATGATTAGTGAAAAGTCTAGATTGCATTATATTTTTTCATTTTGCTGCCCATATGAAAATTAATTTGACTTGCAAACATCACAAATTGAACCCAGTGCAGTAATTAATATGATAGGAAAATAGACCATCACTATTTTCTCAAATTGCAAAAACAAAGATGTCATCTACTTGGCTCAATCTACTTTGGTCAATGTTTTCCATAGAGATTCCATTGCCTAATTTAAACAAAGAATGCATGACCCACATTTAAATGAAGAACAATTATTTATTGAAATTCGATGGTACAAGTGGTTGGTTATTATAATATAGTAGCACCATCTGAAATCATCATATAGCAGCAGCAGCTCATAGCAACTCATCATACAGCAACAACAGTGTGCAATTCATCATATACCAGCAGAAGCTCATAGCAATTCATCATATAGCAGCAGCAGGAGCAGCTCATAGCAATTCGTCATATAGCAGCAGCAGGAGAAACTCATAGCAATTCATCATATAGTAGCAGTAGGAGCAGCTCATAGCAATTCATCATATAGCATCAGCAGGGGCAGCTCATAGCAATTCATCATACAGCAGCAGCAGGAGCAGCTTATAGCAACTCATCATATAGCAGCAGCAGTAGCTCATAGCAATTCATCATATGGCAGCAACAGCTCATAGAAATTCATCATATAGCAGCAACAGCTCATAGCAATTCATCATATAGCAGCAGCAGGAGCAACTCATAGCAATGCATCATATAGCAGCAGGAGAAGCAGCTCATAGCAATTCATCGATAGTGGATCAGAATGAAATTTTGGCAAAAAATCAGAGGAGATCCTCACCTTGTTGGATGAGCTCATCCTTCAACAGCACCTCAAGGCCATGGCCTGGGAGGTGCGGAGGGAGAATAAGGTGCCTTCTGCCGCAGTGTGGCATCAACCATAGTTGTGCAGCGCCTGCCGGAGTAGTGCGTTGGACAAACCACAGTGGAGCAGCTGCTGGAGACCATGAGAATGAGGGGCGGCGCCAGAGGGAGGAGCAGCCAGGGAGATTTTCCCCTACCCACCGGCCATGTAGCCTAGCTGTACAAAGCATCATCGAGGACTAGGCAAGATGGGACCAGTGGCAATGGCTCGCTGGAGGAACCCTAGTGCTGCAGGCAGGGGATCGAGGTAGAGGGAAAGGGGAGAGGAGATGCAAGTGGGCAGGGCAATGAACACTTGCGTGTTTGTTTTTACTTGAGGGTGAGGTGTGACGCGGGCGTCAGCAGTTGCATTTTGAGTGTAATACATGCACACAACAGAGTCATTTCATTATTCCCCTTCCCTTGAATTTTTAGTGAGGTTCTACCCAAAACACCCCCCTCCAAAGCGAAATTAGTTAAGCCCAAGCCCATAACTCAAAATGACTTCGTTACATCTTTTATGGCTTATTTTGACAATAAGCCTTGAAAAGGCGGAATAGAACGGGCCCTTAACCTGTAATTCAATTGTGCGTGCAATGATGAATCACTCCTGCCTGATATAGTGTACATTTAGGCATCATCATACATGGCATAACCTAATACATGTGCATTCCATTGTAGAATCTGGAATATGCAATGTTTATGTTAGTTCATACGTTGCACATGATGTTTAAATGCCCCTTAAATCTGATCAGTCAAGTGATGGTCTTTAAGCCTCCTTCTTTGCTTCTTTTCTTGATATGTAAGATTTGCTCACACATCTGTTCAATTTCTTGTTTGCATCAGCCAGCCATACTAGGATTTTTTGCTTTGATTACTTGCTGTTCTTGGCCTAACACTCTAACAGAGCTTGTCAACGATTTAAACAGTAAGGGCTGCTGTAGTGGGGCCTTGTCTAACTCATAGGTGACATAAAGGTTTGGCACTACACTAAAGTAGGCTCTCCAAGAGTACCTGGAGATGCAGTTCGAAGGTATGGCTAGTTTTTACATAGTGTAGACATAGTAAATGCTCATTTCATTATGTGCAAGTGCAAGAAATGTGGCATGTTTCATTATGTGGTGTTGTTTTGTTATAATCTCATCCTTTTGTGTTCACAGACTGGAAAGTATGCATATTTATCTTCCAAGGAGACGAGTAACTAGTTTGTGTCACCTTGCAGAGGGGGTGCAATGAAGATAAGATTGAAGATTTCCAAGTACAAGATGTTAGGAAGGAGCCTTGCAAGAGAAGTAGGAGCTGCGCTGAGCCTCTTCAACCTGTTAAGGTAAGTCACTATATCCAACTCAATAGTTCAATTCCTTGTTTGTTTCAGGCATAGTTAATTTTCTCTTTTCAATTGCTCTATTTGTCCTCAGTTAATGAGATGCCCAAAGAATGATGCATGATGTTGGGTACTTGTATAACTATTAGTTGACATAATTAAATGCCTTACCATTTAATTACTCTGCCGAACTATGCCTGAAGCTTTGAAGTCTATTAACCAACTATTATTACATGAGGCTCACAATCTAGTTTATACTAGGCTAATGATTGCATAGTTTTCCTTGCTGTAGTATGTTTGTATGAAACCCTCTGTTGTTCATTATGCTCCCTAAGACTTTAATTGAGCTAGAGAATGGCCAGCTGCTTGCTTACTTCTACGCAACATGTTGTCTAAATTTATAACTTGTCTGTGTTTTGGATTGGGCCCCAACATCATGCTCCTCTTGTGAGCAAAGAGAGATTTCTGTAAGCAGGCTGCACAGACTACATTTCTTATAATTTTTAAAATATACCTGCTTATACTTCATGACGTGTAACATTATTGTTAGTCCTGTTTTGCCATGTACAAAATAGTCTGTCTTGCTCGCTTCACTGTTGTAACTATATTTTTGCCCTAGTCATGTGTACTTACAGAAACATTTTAGGATGAAGTGACATCAACACAAAGATCTGCGAGCAGTGTGGCATGGCCGTTACCGAATGAATGTGGATTGGAATTGGAATGTGCTGATGTTCTCGAGCATCAACTAAAGCTGGCAAAACAACGTGTACATGATTCTCAACGTACAATCAACAAGTTGAGACTGGACATGCACGTATTAGATGCAGGAGTCAAAAAAATGAAACAAGACACTGAGGTAACAACGAAGGAATTGGAGATTTTGCAGCCTGAAATTTGTGCTATCTAAATCCGGGCAATCCTATTTTCTGAAGAGATTATAGTTCAAATGGTAAGTTATGTTGATGCGCGTCCATGATATAGGAGCTGTATTTCCCCGGTGTATGTAATTTGTTGTTTGTGTATGCTTTATTATCACTGGTGCCGAACCATAATGCCTAGTGGGTATAATCGGCTATAATTTCTTTATTGTATAGTGTAGGATTATTCTACGTTTCTATGCCTTAGTCTCTTTATTGTATAGTGTATGGTTTTTAGAGGTGATAGTATAGAGTAGGATAATTCTTTGAATATGCTATATCATTCAAACGGGGGCCTACTCGCCCAAACGTTGTAGTGACCATGGCCCTCCACAGGCTGTATGATCCATGGGCCATCTACATGATGGACGATCCATGGCCTTCTATGGCCGTCGGATCCATGGGCCTTCTATGGGGTGTCGGATCCATGGGCCTTCTATCGGCTGTCGAAATCATGGACCTTCTATGGGACATCGAATCCATGGGCCTTCTACAGGCCGTCTCATCTATGGGCCTTCTATGGGCCATATAAGGGGTCGTAAATGGGCTAGAGTGGAAATCGTACGTCTTATGGGCTGACCATAACGGGCCGTTAATATGCCATATTTGATGATGATATGAAAATGGCCTGACAGATTAACGGGCCACAAACGGGCCGACAGTATCCACGGGCTGAATTTGGCCCACAAGCAGAAAAGGCCAGTAATGGGCCATAAGTAACCGAATGCTGGAAATGAGCCCAAGAATAAATGGGCCCCGAGAAGGCTGAAAGGTAACACGGGCTGGAAACGAACCAATGGAATAATGGGCCGCTAATGGGTATAAAGCGATACTCTGTTCATTACGGGCCGGTTTCACCACGGGCCATTAATGTGCCAAGAGTTACAAAGGGACTCATATGGGACGAAATACGTCATGGGCCATACATGGGCCAGAAGTTACATCGGGCTGGAATCATATTGGACGGCTCAGATGACGCTACTGGGCCTAATTCCGGTAGGCCGTAACGGGCCGTGAGTTAGCGGGCTGTAAATGGGCTATATGCGAACATGTCGTTAACAGGCTTTCCGTGAGCTAGCCCGCCACCTTTTGACCAAGTCAAACGGGCCGACCTTTCCATAGGAATGGGCCTCTGTTTGGCCGTGCCACACGTCGATGTATCATAGGCACCTTGGGTCCAATGAGTGGATGACATCTGTCCCAATGGTGAGCCGACACATGTTTCCTCCAGCCAATGATGATTTTACACGTGTAAAATCTCCATTGGTCGGGGCTGTTAAAGGGTTGTCGCATCCAAAACTGGACCCAATAGCTTAACGGCAATCCATTATGGTGCATGCCACATGTCGGTCACCCTTGACGAAAGCACTTCTGTGATGCGCGATTTATCGTCATGGAAGTGGACACTTCCATGATGATAATTTTGATAATGTCATGGAACACTTCTATGACAGCACAGGTATGACTATCTTGATTCTGTCATAAAATCTTCATGGATGGACATGCATGACAAAAAACTCGACCTATTGTGACAAACATGTATCATCATGGAAGTGTATTTTTTTGTAGTGAAGCCTTCAGCGGCCCCACCGGCTGCGGAGCCTACGCCGCCTAAGGAGGAACTCCTCCCGCCAGCAACCTCCGGAGCTCCCGCCTGCGGCCCGACCTCAGGAGAGCGCTTGCTCCTTGCGCTTGAATCCTAAGAGGGGTGATGGACTGAAGAATTCAAGGCGTACCTGCTGCAAGGGGCCCTGCCAGAGAAGGAGGAGGACGTGGAGCGCGTAGCTCAGCAGGCTATGGCCTACTGCGTCCAGGACGGTGAGATGTACCAAAAATGACTGAATGATGTTTCCTTGTGATGCATCTGCAAGGAGTAGGGGCGTGAGCTATTAACTGACATACACGGCGGAGACTACGGGCATCACTCATTCTCACGCACCCTGGTGGGCAAGGCGTTCTGCAGCGGATTCTATTGGCCCACGACACTCAACGACACATCCGAGCTGGTGAAATCCTGCGAGGCCTGTGAGTTCCATGCCTAGAAAATCCACCAGCCTGCCTAGGGCCTCCAGACCATCCCACTCTGGTGTCCGTTTGCGGTCTGGGGCTAGATATCCTAGGTCCATTCCCTTAAGCACCCATGGGCTACTGGTACCTCTACATCGTCATCGACAAGTTCACCAAGTGGGCAGAGGTGGAAGCCGTCCGCACCATCCTAGCCGGCTCCGTAGTTAAGTTCATCAAGGGCCTTGTGAGCTGGTTCGGTGTCCCTAAACGCATCATCACCGAAAATGGCTCGCAGTTCACTAGCAATCTCTTCAAAACATATTGTGCTAATCTTGGAACGCATATATGCTATGCCTCAGTGGCCCACCCCAGGAGCAACGACCAAGCTGAGCGTGCCAACGCGGAGGTCTTGAGAGGCCTCAAGAAAAGGACCTTCAAGAAGAAGCTCGAGGCCTATGGCAGGGGCTGGCACGATGAGCTCCAGTCCGTGCTGTGGTCCATCCGCACCACCGCCACCAAGCCAATAGGCGAGACCCCGTTCTTCCTCGTCTACGGAGGCAAAGAGGTTCTCCCTCGCGAGGTCAAGCATCGCTCCACGAGGGTCTTGGCGTTTGACGAGGCATGTCAGGATGCCATGCGGGGGATGGACCTCGTGCCGGGGGAGGAACGCCGCCGCCAAGCCTCACTCCAAGCGGCAAGGTACCCGTAGGCGCTGCGACGCTACCACTGCCGCATCATCCTTTCCAGGACGCTCGAGGTGGGCGATCTCGTCCTAAGGAGGGTGCTATCCAGGGAAGGGATGCATAAGCTCTCACCCATGTGGGAGGGCCCGTTTAGGATTGCCAGCGTATCCAGGCCTAGTAGTGTGCGCCTGGAGACGCGGGACATGATCGCCATCCAGAACGCCTGGAACATCCAGCACCTCCGGAAGTTCTACCCATGAAGCAAGGCCCGGTGCCTATGAAGGTCTCCGCTCGTGACACTCTCATGTAATAATGAGTGGGGTTGTACATGCCCCGAAGTCTCCGGAGTGCCGCCCTCGGGCCTTGGGGGCTCCCTCCCACGTCCTAGTGGTAGCCATTAGCTCCGTGCAGGTGAGAAGACTAGACTAGGTGCCGGACGCGGCTGTTCATTTGCTTTCCGTAGCTGGTTGCGGCCTTTTTTTTAAATTTGGAGTTCTGGCGTTTCTCGATTGCTTGGTTGAGTTCCCCTCTCTTTTACTTCTTCGTTCGCTTCTTTGTCTTGCGCCAGGGAGGATGGAAGTTTCCCGACGCTCTCCCTCGTGCACCTCACGCGGGGGCTTGGCAGGTGTGTGCGTGCGCTGGGTTAGCCTAAACCACGAACACACCTCACCGAAACCCTGCCGCCCCAGAGCTTCGGCTCCCTTGATCTTCACGAGGCGCCCTCAATCAGGATCATGATTGGCGCACCCTCCTAAGTCCATGCCACACGGGTACCGTGACACGGTGCACTAAGCCATGATTAGCCCATGCATGAGGGCTTGCGCAAGGAGGAACAAGGCACCCGACAGATGTCCTAACGAACTTTTGCAGCTTTGCGATGCCTCCCGAGGTCAATGGCTGCCGAGTTGGCGGCAAGGAAGCCTCACCAGGTGCCAGGAGGTGCACCCTCACGAGACGGAAACCAACCTCGAGCGTGTTAAGCTATGTTGCCCCTCTTACATCTACGTTGAGCGCGAACAACGTCGGAGCAATGAGCATGACATAATAGCATAAAGAACATAGTTCATTACACGCCCCAGCAGGGCCATCTACCTTCTTTTAAAAATATAGGGAGAAAAGAAGGGCCAAACAAAAGCGGCCCGCATGACCGCGGCAGCTGATGAGGCACCCCTCCGAGGGCCTTCCGGACTCAGCTCAATCTGAGTCCCTCTCATGCTTCACCGCCGCATGGCAGCGGGACGACCCACCGCCGTCCTCGAAGCAGGCTCGGCTACGAGGCGGCTGGTCGTAGCCGCCGCTGCTGGTGCTCTCGCTGGTGGAGAAGCTGCCGCCGCTGGTGGAACCGCGGACGTCGCCAAGGGCAAGCTCGCCCTTAGCCTCGTCACGGCCGTCGCCCAGACTGAGCTCATGGTTGCCGCCGCTGTCTTCGGGGAAGCACCCTACGCGGCAACCATCTTCCCCAAACACCCTCACGAAGAGGGTCGCGTCGCCATCATACTTGAAGTGGAGGGAATACTGCCCGCTTAGGCCGCACGCGTGGGCAAACGTCTGCCAGCCGCGGGCCAGGGCCATGTTGCCTGCGATGGAGACCTCCACCACGACCCACAAGGCCTTGCTGCAGCAACCGTCGGCCTGTGGCCAGAGGCCGTCAAGACCCCAGGCCGGCAGCTCACCGGCAAAGGAGCGCGGAAGCTGGAGCTAGGTACCAGTCGGGCTCTCCGACCACATGACGAACTCCGGGAACACCTCCGTTGAATGGAAGCGTGGGCGAGGGGGCCGGGCGACCACGACACGCTTCCCCTCGGTGCAAGGGCTGCTCTACCTAGAGCGGCCCACGCCATGGGGGGATATACCACTACAGCTGCCGAGGACGACATCAGTCCCGAAGGAGTGCGACCGCGCCCTCGAGGAGCTACAGCAGGGGTTACGGCGTGCTTACGGGGACAACTCTGCCCCCTCTTGGGCACTGGCAAGCCAGGGCCCTCCTGGCGAGCCATCCCCTTCTCCATGGCTGAAAACCTCTCCGTTGGCACTATGGGACTACAACAAGGCGTCGAGGCAAAGATGAAGAAGAAGGAGCAATCATCTAGGAAGCAGAGATGAGCGAGGGGGGCTCAACCCCTCTCCTCATTTATAGCCAGAAGGAGACCAACCATCGGTCTCCATGATCGCAGGTAATGATGGTTTTCTTCTACATGCAGCAGGTTCTCGTCAAGTCAAACGGTTACCGAGGCAGCATAGGGAGGCAGAGACGCCCACGTCCCACCAATTGTCACGCGTCGATCAAGGCCGCAGGTGGTTGGGGCCCACGGCACTCTGCATTTGCCCTTTGGCTTTTCCTCGAGGCCAAGTTCGAGGCCGCCTTGGGCCCGGGGACTACTGTCGGCATCCTAGGAATGGGGGTACCCAGACTTGCCTGCCTGCATCCCACGAGCATGGCTCCAGCAACGGCCCGGTACAGCCCATCTTTAGCAGCAACAACTCAAGACCCTCGCGAGGGGCCGAGCCTCGCAAGGCGAACGACACCAAGACCTCCCTGGGGGCAGCCTCACTAGGCTGGCTCTCGAGGAGCGGAGATATCTATGCAAGGGGCACCTCGGAGGTCCATATGACGTGAGCCATGACGACCATGGCCAGGAAGGCGCCAGCGGGCGTAGTGTACCAGTTTCCTCTTTGGTGCTATGGAGGCAAGCGCAGGTGCGGGATCCCAAGGCATGAGGCAAAGGTTTCCATATCGGTGCAACTAGACCAAGACCGCCAGGATGGCAGGACGGAAGTCATCACGGAGGCCACAGCAGCATGACCTCCAGAGCCTTTGCAGGCAAAGACCACCTTATGACAGGATAGCTTGTACTAGTTGTCGCCCTTCAAACTTGGCCGTTGTGGGATCCCTTCCCGGCTAACATCTGGGGAGAGGACCAAGGCCACTATAAATAGGTCCTAGCCACCACCGGAGCAAAAAGGATGGGAGGGGGATCAGAGAGATCATCCTCACACACTTAGCTCATCGATCCCAAGAACACCTCACCTCCTGAGGCTGTTCATCCACTGTACTAGTTCATCCTCAGCCCCTCGAGGCAATCCACCACACACTGGAGTAGGGTATTACACTGCAAGGTGGCCCGAACCAGTATAAACCCCTGTGTCTCCTGTTCTTTGGGTCCGTCGAGCTAGGCCGTGGGATTGTTGAGCGAGCGAGCTATGAAGAGAGTGTCCTTCGTGCACACCCCAGAGTTCGAACCTCACAAGGGTTTGCCGGAACCCATAATCTGACAAAACCTTAATTTCTGGATCACTCGTCGAATTTTCTGGCTTGGCAAGGGATTTGAGTCGGAGGAAATAATAGTTACCTCATCATCACCCGCCTGGATGGTTTCCGCGTTGTCCTGATAGCAATCAGTGTCAATAAGATGGATGAAAAAATAGCCAAGGGAGTCAAGGTCTACCTCCTACTCATCGTTATCGTCCAAGTTAAACATATTAGAAGCAGTGGATTTCTTTCTGTTCTTCTTCACGGCTTTGGTCTTAGCCCTGGCCTTCTTGGCGGATTTCTCATCATATTTTTTGACCCAAAAAGCAGATCCAGCCTGCGAAAAATTATAATAAAGGTTAGAGATTTCCAAGTTCTATGAATAATGAATAAAAGTATATAAACCGGACAGACTTACATCCGGTGTCGGGTTAAGTGTGCAGGAGGGATTCAGACCCACTTTACTGCAGCTTTCCAAGGTTTCATTGAGAAGAGTCTTGGTCATCTCATTGATGGCTTTATCAGACAAGCGTGTTGAATTGTAACGCATTGGATCTTTGGTGTCGCCGGTATATGTACACATTAAACAGGATCGGCGGCTTAAAGGTATGATCCTTCAAGCCACCCAGCACCAAACCAGATCAAAGCAGGTCAATCCATTACCCAATAATGCCCTAACCTTTGAGAAGGTAGGGGCAAGTTTAGCCCGTTCAGCAGTTGTAAGCCGGTCGGGAAGAGGGTGCTTCGGGTTGAGCCACTGATCACGGAAGCCTGGCAAGGGGTTCTCATCAGCAAGAGAGGTATCTTTGAAGTAGAACCAAGTTTGATTCCAGTCCTTGGGATGGCTTGGAAGCTGAGCATAGGGAAAAACGGTGTCTCTATGTCGCTGAATTGAGATTCCTCCAAGTTCTTGGCTAGGCCCGTCGGTGAATTCATTTTGGTGGTTTAAGTAAACATACTCTCTAAAGAGGTCAACACTGGGTTCTTCTTGAAGGTATACTTCACAGAAGACTTGAAAATTGCAGATATTGGAAACAAAATTGGTTCTGATGTCTTGGGAATGAAGTTCTAGAAAATGCAGAATGTCACGGAAGAATTTTGACCTGGGTGGTGAGAAGCGCTGGTTCATGTGATTAGTGAAAACGATAAATTCATCGTCTGGTGGCTAAGGTCTAACGTCTTTAGGGTTCGAAGCACGCCAGTGAATGATGTTTTTTCGGCAAAAAGCCAATCTTAACATACTCTTGGAGCATTGCCTCGTTAACGATGGAAGGGACCCAGTCACATGACGTGATAGTCTTAGTCATGATTGAATGCATGACCTACATAAGGCGGTTCAAGATATTATTAAACCGGCAAATGTTTGGCGAGTTACAGGTTATTGTTTAAACCGCTTTGCAAGGTTAATGTTTATGGAGATACAGTTCAAGGTATGCGGATAGTTAAACCAAAGAATTGAATTATGAGGATGAATAAGCCAGTCTTGTGAAACCGGAAGGATATTGCAGAGTTATTAACTATAAAGTAAATGATGGCAGCTTAACGGGGCCTAATGATATATAATGGGTCGTGGTTTATGTCATAGGCCGCCATGGCAGTGTTGGTGCATCAGATTAGTTAAATGAAACATTTGCTAAGTGGTGGACAAACAGACTTCGCAAGCTAAAGCTATAATTTTGGATCTATGGCATTTCAGAAAAGCAGTAAAATTCTAGCCTAAGGTGGCGACAGGGGAAGGCTGTGATGCTCTGATGAGGTTTTCTATGGAAAGAGGCTACTTTGACGATATAAACGAATGCTAAACTACTACCACACAAACGTTATGACTTATTCAGATTGAACACAGCTCGAAGTTGAAGAACATGAAGAACAACAAGATAGTCGATGAACTACTCAAACCCTAGTACATATCCGAGGCTTGGATAAGAGGGTACTTACACATGTGGTGGAGCAGCGCCGATGCACCGGAGTTTTCTGGTCTGATCAGCTCGGTGCAGCGGCCTGAGTTGGTGTGGCGTCGGAGGTCGGGCGTCGGAGGAGACGCGAGAGGAAGACGAAGAAGGAAGCAAGGGGAAAATGATAAAGACCCCTGTCCCTATTTAGAAGAGGGTGGATACAAGGCATGCGTGGGAATCAAGGAGGTCGAAATTACCATGTGGCTATATGGACGCCTTGATTATTGGGATGTGATAAAGATCAGTTAAGATGTTCTGGGCCTCGTGCGAAGTTAATGTGAAATGACGTCATGGCGGTTTAAGAAAATTCTGTGAGCTGACGTCATGGTGGGTTAGAGCACAGTTTATCAAACAAGTGGTGCAAGATTTTGACAAGTCGGGTGTTGAAGATTGATGTGAACAAGTTCAAATCAACTTGGGGCCTAATGCTGGGGATATACTACTGGGTATGAACCACCCACGAGGGCAGGGTCATACCACTGGCGACCTATCAATGAAGATGGTGGATCATGCAAGCCCGTTGACGGCCCAAGACCCGGAGGCGACTTGAGGCCCGAGAGGATGAACCGCCATAAGTGTATGACTTGTTTTGTAAGGCAAGCATAGTTAGTCACCGAGCCAGACACGTTGTGTATGAGCCGGCCGGGACTCCGTGAGCCACCGGGCGTCAACCTATGTTTTAGGGTTAAGAAACGAGAGATTGATAACTAGGTCAATAGTATCCGCTCCCTGATAATCGAAACCCAAGAAATACAACCCTAACTAGAGTAGACATTTACCTTGATTGAAAGGGGCCGAACCAGTATAAACTCCCTGTGTCCTTTGTCCCATTTAACCCATTTAAGCTAACCTAGTTGCGATGGCTCCACGACTAAGTCCTTCCGCTAGGACATCTGCCGTGACAATTCCATGACAGAAAGTGCAGTGTTGTATCTACCAAACTACTACGTGGACGAGATTTGCGAAGTGAACTTTGCATGATGGAGGATTGGATGGTGATGTCCAGGTTTGCAGTATGCATAGAAGGCTTGATGTGCTACATCATTCGAAAATCATTCGAAAATTGTCGTGTGTATAGCATCGTTCTTGTATCTATTAACACAAAGAATCGATCACGTGAAAAGTATAATATTTTTTTATTATTGTTTGATTCCAAGTTGCAAAAAACATTACCATTGATCTGATTAATAAATCTTTATTTTCCTTTACTACAACAACTTCCTGTAGTGTAGTATATTATATAGCAGAAATACAACAGCAATAATCATTCTAGTACTCCATTAATTTGTCTGCATTACTATCTCCTATCCCTGTGTGATTACAATTTGTGCGCGCAGTTTGTCATGGTAGATAAATCAGTAAGAAAAGGACAAATTTTGGTGGACTTGATGATGATATTTCATCATGTTACGTGGTATTGTACCTTACAGAAATAGAACGGCATTCTGGAAACACTAAAAGCAAAATTTGTAAGCATCATTCTTATGGACAGATATACTCTGTAGGAAAAACAAAGACTAAAATGGGAAACATATGTGAGAATTGATCATTACTGTTGTCGAAAGGCATGCTTCATAACCAATAATACCTCATAAAATCAAATAGCAAAATGCAAGCAATAATTATCTATATGTTAGCATTAACCTTTAAGAAATTAATACCTCATCCTCAGTTCTTGCATGCGAAGCCAAGCAACATCATTGGCTAGGTGGAAATAACTAGTTAGTTGAAGGTGTAAATCATCAAATAAGGGGTGTGTTAACGTATTTCATGCCTAGAGAAGGATCTAGTTCCTAAAGATCATTAAACATCATGACAACCATGATTACGTTAACTATGATAGCCAGGGGTCCTACTTATAAAAATAGGAGTCTGTAGACCTTATGGAGAAATTTATTCACCCTTAATGTGTAAAGCATGTACATCCCCCTTTTCCGAATAAAATACTCAGAATCAGTGAATATGTCTGAAAACAAAACATAATGCAATTGATGGTGCTTGAAAGTTGTCCTGGTAGGATCCTATCCAGCAAAATGTAGATATCAAGCATTGTAATTTGAAGACTATCTTTTTATGGAGAATTACAGGGATCTTTACTGCACAAATTTCTTATAATGTAGATGTATTTACTCTTTCAACATCCTGCATTTACAAAAACAAAATCTTGGCAAACTACATATACTTTTGTAAAGTGCAAGGGAAAAATCATGAGTATCACACACTACAAATCTCGTATGCTAAACAATTTTGCTAATCTGAAGAAAATGTTTTGATTACTTCATGTTGGAAAGTGCAACTTACCAGTACTAGTGAACTGAATGCTGAGAAATATCTAGTACGTAGCCATGGTTTTTGTAGAGAAGTAAGTGGAAGCAAGTTCCTTGGTAAGGCAAGAAGTTGAGAGGAACAATCTGCCGTGGTTACTACAGATAGCTTTTAGGCTAGGAGTGAAGCTAGTTGTGCACGTTTTGTGCAGCTCCATATGGCCGGTTGTATGTGCAATTATGCATGCACTCTTTCTTTGTAACTCCAAGCAATCCGCTTCAAACTTGTAGTGTACGTGACCTACTCCAGTGCTAATGTATGTGCGTGCGTTTGTAGATTGCACTGCATGTATATGCTGCAATTTCTTTTGTCTTCCTCTATTCAAGACTTCGATTATACCAACCCACACACATAGTTGTTATCTGATCTTCTACATTGGTTCTTGGGAGCTAGCTACAATAATTTTGCTAACACTATTCATGCCTGATAACACGTTTGACTGAATACATACACGCACATGAAATTTCAAATCTTGTGGTTAGATGACTCAGCTTCCTTCCAAGCAACTGAGAAGGCCACTCCAGTCGTCCTGGTTTAGTGATGAATTTAACAGTTGATGAATGGAGCCAAAAGCATTGTACCACCAATCCGCGGCAGCCTACCCTTCCTCGACGGCTGTGAGATCGGCTTGAGTCCATCAAATACATGCACCACATTCTCAGCTACATCTACCATCATGAGAATAATTCATTAATTGACCAAAAATAGAATCTCGATTGATGCATTGTCAGAACCTAAAATATGAGGCGATTAGAAGGTTAAAAAAGAAAGAGATTAGGAGACAGACTGGATTGGGTTGGCTGACCTTTTTAAGATCGGTTACAGAGTTGGATGGATCTAGGACGACATGAAAAGTAGATATAAAAGGATTAAGGAGAGGCTGGACTGGATCGTCGCTATTTATCACATCGTCAACAACATCGTGGGCATCCGGGAAAAAAGGCACCAATAATTACAATCGGTGGAGAAAGGAAAGATGAAATACATGTACGTACCTCTCTTATCAGCACATAAGTCATCGGAGAATCGATTCAGGCTTCTGGGCGCAACCCCATCGATGTGAGAACCTAAGTCGCCGCCAGAGAAACCCTAGCGGCAGGACATGAGCGCTGAGCGGTGCCTCTCTTTGCAATACGATTTTGACAAAATGATTGGTTACCCATAATCCTATGGGTATTTTTTTGTTTTAATTAGATAAGAATATGGTGAAATGTTTTCTTCTTTATTATAATATATAATGGCAATGGTGGTTAATTTTTGTCGCATTATATTTGGTAGAGATGTTGAAGTCTTGTGTGGGAAAATTAAATATCCTACTGATTCTCTTGTTCTTGGTTCCCTACAAGATAATTTTTGTTCCATTATATTTGGTAGACCTTTCTTGAATACGGTTAATGCTAAGATAGACTGCGAGAAAGATATTGTTGCTGTTGGTTTAGGGGATATGTGTCATTATTTTAATTTCTCTAAATTTCATAGATAGCCCCATGATAAAGAATTGCCTAGTAAGGATGAAATTATTGGTCTTTCTTCTATTGTCGTGCCTCCTAATGATCCTTTAGAACAATATTTGCTAGACCATGAAAATGATATGTTTATGAAGGTAAGAAGGAAAATAGATGAAGTATTCTTTAATCAAGGACCTATTTTGAAACACAATTTGCCTGTTGAAATCCTTGGAGATCCTCCACCACCTAAGGGTGATCCTGTGTTTGAGCTTAAACAATTACCTGATACTCTAAAATTTGCTTATCTTGATAAAAAGAAGATATGGCATGTTATTACACTACTAGGGAAAAGCCTAGCAGCAGCGCGGGTTTTAGGCCTATCAGTAGCGCGGGGCGATGCGCTACTGATAAGGCGCTACAGCTAACGTATAGCAGTAGCGTGCCTCCGCCCACGCTACTGCTAAATCGACTTAGTAGTAGCGACTTCGCGGAGGAGCGCTACTGGTAATTACTAGTAGCGCTTCTCCCAGCCCGCGCTACTACTATTATTCCGTATTTTATTTCTTTTTTATTTAATGTTGTATTCATACATCTCTATATAAGATTTCATACAACAACAATTTAGAGATTGTTTTTACATCATAATGAGTTATTACATCATTGGGTGAAAGAACCGTGGACTAGTTTCAAGTGGATGGACATCCACTTGACACTAATCCACGGTTCTTTCACGCAATGATATAATAAATATCATCATCATCATATCATTAACAACTTATCATCATAATACATCATTTTAATGTAACACCTCCTCATGATCATCGTTTTGATCGATGAGACATCACATAGCAAGTTGGTCACTAGTCATAATCACAGCTACTCCTCATCATCAGCTCTAACACATTGTACCACATAATAAACCTTTTGTACCTCATAGGACCTACTACATTCTCTTAGGACCTACTATATTCTCTAAGGTAAAATAGCAAAAAACAAGATAGCCCCTGGCTCTCCATTATGGAGAATGCAGATTATCCTGTCTCCAATTCTTGCCTTTCGCTTAATGTTGCTTCCAAGAAACTCCTTACGAATGTCGAAACATTTTTTCCACTCTTTGATTAGCATGTGTTCACCGGTTTTAGAAATCCGATATGCACAGGTGAGATCCGTAGGATGACCTGGCTGTATGTTCAAAACATCAAGGCGACCATTGTAATACATCAGATGTGGCACACAATCCATCAGGATTTTTTGTTGAAAAACATAGTAATAACTTCATAGTTAGCGATGATGTACTAGTTTTAGAAGTATGCAAAAGATGAACGGATGTCGTAATAGTTAAAAATCTTACCAGGGTATCTCCATAGAAGTTATCATGGTTCAACACATGCACTAGTGGCACGTATTCACCATAATTTGGAGGAGTTCGATAATAGGTATTGTAATTCTCAAAGAAAGTACAAAATGCGATCAGATGATTTTCCTTATAAGTTAATTCGGAGCCATCGGTGTAGTGGGTTTTGTCTACCATCTTCCGCACATTCATTGAAGAATGAAAATAAGCTGTCAATGGAAACAAGCTGTCAACTATTTTGAAATAAACAATATAAATTAGTTAATAACTATGTTTGAGAAACTCACATAGAGGTAGAATCAGAAGCGTATCAACAAGGACCCAAATGTCCATACTGTTTTGCTCGATGTCAGGATCACCAAGATCCATGGTGACAATCATACCCTCATAAAAACCATACATTTTGCAAAGTGCTTCCCAAGTTTGGCAACCAAAATGGGTTACGCTCTGAGAATTGTACAGATTTACTTAAAAATCCATATCATGATGGGTCCTTAGGTGTATTTTCTTTGTTTCAAAATTTTCATGGTCTTCAAAACCCATCCTCTCCAAGACATAGTGTCTTGCATGGCATGGGATAAGCTAGTCGAATTATAAAAGATGAAAATTAGACGTTGAAATAGTTGAAGTCGTGCTTAATTACGAAAAAAACACTTGTCGTTGTTGCGTACCGTTTCAACATCGAAGGTCTCCTCGAGCTTAATGCTGAAGCGCCGATCTTAATCCAGCTCAACGAACATGTCACACATACCTCGATCGTCGTGGCACTAGCTGCACTCCCCTGGGAGACTGTCATCGTCCGAGTATGACATTTCCTACATTCATAATTCAAAGATTAAACTTGTACAATTAAATATATGTACTAAAATACCTAAATTAGATCATTATTTTTCGAGAAAATCCAGGCCACTCGATATTTCCTACATATTCTAGCACAAGTCTTGCCAGAATTCATGGAAAAATCCGGCATGACCTTTGCTAAAAAAGGACATATCAAGCGCCTGAAATTTGCCGGAATGGAAATTAATCAACACTCTAGCAAAACATAGGCCACTCGGAGGTGTAAACTGAACATGAACGGCCACTTGGGTAACAACATATCCTATTTGAGCAAATATGACATGTTCAACTAGTTTTATTAATTCAACTAGTTCTTACAAAATATAAACTTACTATAAAAAAACTAGTTCTTTCTAAAAATAAAGTAGTTCAACTAGTTATATTAATTATCTTACTAAAAATACATTAGTTCTATTAATTCAACTAGTTCAACTAGTTTATTAATTTACTTACTAAACTAGTTCAACTACAACTAAAGTAGTTCAACTAGTTTATTAATTTACTTACTAAAAATAAAATAGTTGCTTTAACTAAAAAAATAAACTAGTTCTATTAATTTTCATACCAAAAATAAAATAGTTGTATTAACTCAACTAGTTCAATTAAGCACTTACTATAAATAAAAATAAACTAGTTTTTACAAAAAATAAACTAGTTCAACTAGTTATATTAATTTTCTTACGAATTCTGTTAAACACTTACTAAAATTTAACCCTAACTAATTTGATGAACTCTAAATTTAATCCTAACTAATTCGATGACCTCTAAAACTAATTCTATTTAACAACTACTGCCATAATTAGCATCTAATTTGATGAACCCTAACTAATTAGATGAACTCTGAAATTTAACCCTAAGAACCCTAACTAGGCAGAGGTAGTGGAGGAGGAGGAGGGCGTGCTCACCTCTGGCGCCGGCGGAGTTAGGGAGAGGGGCACGCGGCGTCGAGGTTGGGGACGGGGTCGGGGCGGCGGGCGCACGGCGGAGGGCGGCGATGTAGGGGGGGTGTCGAGGTCGGGGTCGGGGGCGGCGTCGAGGTTGCGGTCGGGGGCGGGGGCGGCGTCGAAGGTGTGCGAAGAGCGACGGGTCACACGCGGCGGCCGACGACGAGGCAGGGCGGCGACAGCGGAGTAGGGATTTGGGGGAAGTGGCCGTGGGGAAGAACGAACCACGCGGTTAATTAAGTTAAAAGTAGCAGCAGCGCGTTCCAAGAAGTGCGCTGCTGCTAAGGTAGCTATAGCTTGTTTCCTAACAAGTGCTACTGCTATTCCTTCTCTTTTTTATTTGCTTCCCATTTAATTTTATTTTCATTAGCAGTAGCGCCTTTGTCCGTAAACGCGCTGCTACAAAACAAGTAGCGGTAGCGCGGTTCCACATAGATCGCTACTGCTATGTGTAGCCTATCGGCTACACCGTGGGAATTTTAGTAGTAGCGCTTTTGTACTCGGGCACGCTACTGCTATAACTATATCTGTAGCACGCTTTTAAATACCGTGTTGCTGCTAATTAGCCCCAGCGTGCGTTTTTATCCCGCGCTACTGCTAATGTTCTGTGTATAAGGTTTTCCCTAGTAGTGTTATCAGTGCTAACCTTTCAAAGCGTAAAGAAAATAAATTATTGAAAACTCTGAAGAAGCATCGTGCCACTATTGGATATACTCTTGATGATCTTAAGGGCATTAGTTCCACTCTATGTCAGCACAAAATTAAATTGGAGAAAGATGCTAAACCAGTTGTTGATTATCAACGATTGTTAAATCCCAAGATGAAAGAAGTGGTAAGAATTGAAATACTAAAGCTTCTGGAGGAAGGTATAATTTGTCCTATTGTTGATAGTCAGTGGGTAAGTCCTGTTAATTATGTCCCTAAGAAGGGAGGTATTAATATTGTTCCTAATCATAAGAATGAATTGATTCCTCAAAGAATTGTTACAAGTTATAGGATGGTAATTGATTTTCACATATTAAATAAAGCTAATAGAAAATATCATTACTCCCTATCTTTTATTGATCAAATGCTAGAAATACTATCCAAGCGTACACATTTTTTCTTTCTAGATGGTTATTGTGGTTTGTCTCAAATACCTGTGTCAAAAGACGATCAAGAGAAAACCACTTTTACTTGTCCTTTCAGTACCTTTGCTTATAGACATATGCCTTTTGGTTTATGCAATGCACCTGCTACCTTTCAAAGATGCCAGACTGTTATATTCTTTGATTTTTGTGAAAAGATTGTAGAGGTTTTCATGGATGATTTCTTCGTGTACAGAACTTCTTTTGAGAATTACTTAAGCAACCTTGATCGAGTTTTGCAGAGATGTGAATAAACTAATCTTGTATTGAATTGGGAGAAGTGTCACTTTATGGTTAATGATGGTATTGCGTTGGGGCATAAAAATTTTGAAAGAGGTATTGAAGTTGATAAAGCTAAAGTAGATGCTATTGAAAAGATGTCGTGTCCTAAAGATATCAAAGGTATAAGAAGTTTCCTTGGTCATGTTGGTTTCTATAGGAGGTTTATTAAAGGCTTCTCTAAAATTTCTAGGCCTCTCACTAATCTCTTGAAAAAAGATGTTCCTTTTGTTTTTTATGATGATTGTCTAGAAGCATTTCAAATACTTAAGAAGCCTTGATTGGTGCTCCTATTGTTCAACCACCTGATTGGAATTTACCCTTTGAAATTATGTGTCATGCTAGTGATTATGTTGTTGGTGCTGTTCTAGGACAAAGAGTTGATAAGAAATTAAATGTTATTTAGAATGGTAGTAAAACTCTAGATAGTGCCTAGAGAAATTATGCTACCACGGAAAAAGAATTTTTAGCAGTCGTATTTGCATGTGATAAGTTTAGACCTTATATTGTTGATTCCAAAGTAACTGTTCACACTGATACTGCTGCTATTAAATATCTTATGGAAAAGAGAGATGCCAAACCTAGACTTATTAGAAGGGTTCTCTTGCTTCAAGAATTTTACTTGCATATTATTGATAGAAAGGTAGATGAGAACCCCGTTGTAGACAACTTGTCTAGGTTAGAAAATGTTCTTGATGATGCACTACCTATTGATGATAGCTTTCCTGATGAGCAATTAAATGTCATAAATGCTTCTTGTAGTACTCCATGGTATGTTGATTATGCTAATTATATTGTTGCTAAATTTGTACCATCTAGTTTCACATACCAGCAAAAGAAAATGTTTTTCTATGATGACATTACTTCTGGGATGACCCACACCTTTATAAAGAAGGATTAGATGGCGTTATTAGACGTCGTGTACCTAATCATGAACAGGAACTGATCCTACGCAAGTGCCACTCCAAGTACTACGGAGGACACCATGCTGGAGATAGAACTTCACATAGGGTATTGCAATCCGATTTCTATTGGCCCACTCTCTTTAAAGATTCTCGTAAGTTTGTCTTCTCTTGTGATGAATGCCAGAGAATTGGTAATATTAGTAGATGTCAGGAAATGCCTATGAACTATTCACTTGTTATTGAACCATTTGATGTTTGGGGCTTTTATTATATGGGACCTTTTCCTTCCTCTAATGGGTATACACATATTTTAGTTGCTGTTGATTACGTTACTAAGTTGGTAGAAGCTATTCCAACTAGTAGTGTTGATCACAACACTTCTATTAAGATTCTTAAAGAAGTTATTCTTCTGAGGTTTGGAGTCCCTAGATATTTAATGACTGATGATGGTTCACATTTTATTCATGGTGCTTTCCGTAAAATGCTTGCTAAGTATGATGTTAATCATAGAATTGAATCTCCATATCATCCTCAATCTAGTGGTCAAGTAGAATTTAGTAATAGAGAGCTTAAATTAATTTTGCAAAAGACTGTTAACAGATCTAGAAAGAATTGGTCTAAGAAACTTGACGATGTATGGGCTTATAGAACTGCTTATAAGAATCCTATGTGTATGTCTCCATATAAAATGGTTTATGGAAAGGCATGTCACTTACCTCTCGAACTAGAACATAAGGCATATTGGGCTATTAAAGAGCTCAATTATGATTTCAAACTTGTCGGTGAGAAGAGGTTATTTAACATTAGCTCTCTTGATGAATGGAGAACCCAAGCCTATGAGAATGCCAAGTTGTTTAAAGAAAAAAGTTAAAAGATGGCATGATAAATGATAAAAAAGTGTGAGTTTAATGTAGGTGATCATGTTTTGCTATACAACTCTCATTTAAGATTTTTTGCAGGAAAGCTTCTCTCTAAATGGGAAGGCCCTTATGTCATTGAGGAGGTCTATCGTTCCAGTGCCAGAAAAATCAACAATGCCGAAGGGACAAATCCGAAGGTGGTAAATGGTTAAAGAATTAAACATTATATCTCAGGTACTCCCATAAATGTTGAGACCAATATTATTAATACCGTAACACTGGAGGAGTACATAAGGGACACTTTCCAGAACATTTGAGACTTTGAAAAGGAATCGGTATGTGGTACGGTAAGTAAACCGACTCCAAAACAGTTCTAATGGCAATTTTTCTTCGTTTTGGTATATTTAAGAAAATAGTAAAATAAGAAGCATACCGAAAAGGACACGAGGCTTCCACGAGGTTGGAGGGCGCGCCCTACCCCCTTGCCTCGTGGGCACCTCGTGTGCTCTCCGGACTCCATTTCTTGCACGATACTTCTTTTGGTCGATAAAAATTCACTATATAATCTCCCGAAGGTTTTGACCACCGTATCATGCAAAAATCTCCTATTCTTGTTTCGAGTTGTTTTCTGCCAGGGTTTTCAAGGCCAAGCATCATGTTGTCTCCCTCCTCCTCCAACAATGAGGGCAACGATGCTTGGCTAATGAAGATAGAGGTGAAGAGAGAAGAACCCGGAGTGATCAACAAGGATGATGGGATCAAGAAGGCCATGGGGGATCAAGTTCCAGCAGTAGCAGAAGAAGACATCCTTCCACCTCACCACAATATCTTTACCCCAACGGAGATTGAGGCTTTCAAGATGATTGAGTTAGCTTGTATTCAAAACAAGTATCTCACAAGTGAAAATATTCTATTGAAGGGGCATATCATCGCACTCAAGGGCATTATACACAAAATGGAGGATCTCTTATGCTCGACGTGCGACTACCCATCATCACCAGCACCTTCTTCACCAACAAAGAAGAACTGAGCATCAGGTATGGGCACTCCCCTTGGCAACTGCCAAGCTTGGGGGAGTGCCCCGGTATCGTATCACCATCACTTTTATCTTTACTGTTTTTCTTAGTTCGATCCTTTTGGTAATATCTTGATCTAGTAGAATAAAGTTGTAGTATGATTTAGTTGTGAGTTTTGCTTTATGATCTTCCTATGTAATCGAGTCCGTGAGCTATATAGTAAAGATTAGTGTTGAGTCAAGGGCTTGATTATTTTGCTATGATCTTGAGGGAATAAAATAAAAAGAAATAAAGAGATCATATGGATCTTATGGAGAGTAATGAGATCACATATAAAGAGTATGATGAATAAAAGTTGTTGAGAGTTGACAAACATAGTTTTGGTCATCGTTGCAATTAATAGGAAGTAATAAAGAAAGAGATGTGTTCACATATAAATATACTATCTTGGACATCTTTTATAATTGTGAGCACTCATTAAAGTATGATATGCTAAAGAGTTGACGTTGGACAAGGAAGACAACATAATGGGTTATGTTTTTTAGAACTGAGATAAATTATATTCTCATGGATCATCCAACATGTTGAGCTTGCCTTTCCATCTCTTGCTAGCCAATTATTTGCACCAAGTAGAAATACTACTTGTGCCTCCAAATATCCCTAAACCCAGTTTTGCCATGAGAGTCCACCATATCTACCTATGGATTGAGTAAGATCCTTCAAGTAAGTTGTCATCGGTGCAAGCAATAAAATTGCTCTCTAAATATGTATGAGTTATTAGTGGGAGAAAATAAGCTTTAGACGATCTTGTGATATGGAAGAAATAAAAGCAACGGACTGCATAATGAAGGTCCATATCACAAATGGCAATATAAAGTGATGTTATTTTGCATTAAGATTTCGTGCATCCAACCATAAAAGCGCATGACAACCTCTGCTTCCCTCTGCGAAGGGCCTATCTTTTATTCTTGTCTTATACTTCATGCAAAGAGTCATGGTGATACTCACCTCTCCTTTTTACATTTTATCCTTTGGCAAGCACAATGTGTTGGAAAGATCCTGATATATATAGCTGATTCGATGTGAGTTTTCATGAACTATTATTGTTGACATTACCCTTGAGGTAAAACGTTGGGAGGCAAAACTATAAGCCCCGATCTTTCTCTATGTCCGATTAAAACTTCATAACCATAAATATCACGTGAGTGTTAGCAATTATGAAAGACTAAAAGATGGTTGAGTATGTGGACTTGCTGAAAAGCCCTTATATTGACTCTTTCCTATGTTATGATAAATTGCAATTTCCTCAATGACTGAGATTAGAGTTTGTTGGTTCTCAATGAAGTTTATGATTCATACTTGAAATTCTGATTGAATTATTACTTTAGCATAAGAGATCATATGACAATATATATATATATATATATGATGCCTCATGTCCATATTTTATTTTTATTGACACCTCTATCTCCAAACATGTGGACATATTTTTCGATTTCGGCTTTTGCTTGAGGACAAGCGAGGTCTAAGCTTGGGGGAGTTGATACGTCTATTTTGCATCATGCTTTTATATCGATATTTATTGCATTATGGTCTGTTATTACACATTATGTCACAATACTTGTGCCTATTCTCTCTTATTTTACAAGGTTTGCATGAAGAGGGGGAATGCCGGCAGCTGGAATTCTGGGCTGGAAAAGGAGCAAATATTAGAGACCAATTCTGCACATCTCCAAAAGTCCTGAAACTTTACAGGAGCATGTTTCAAAATATATATAAAATATTGAGCGAACGAAGTACCCGAGGGGGGCCACCCACCGTCCACGAGGGTGGGGGGCACGCCCTACCCTCCTGGGCGCGCCCCTACCTCGTGGCCCCCCTGGTGGCCCTCTGATGCCCATATTCTGCTATATGAGGCCTTTCGTCCAATAAAAAATCACAAGCAAGCTCACGGGACGAAACTCCTCCGCCACGAGGCGGAACCTTGGTTGAACCAATCTAGGGCTCCGGCAGAGGTGTTTTGCCGGGGAAACTTCCCTCCGGGAGGGGCAAATCATCACCAACGATCCTCTCATTGGGAGGGGGTCAATCTCCATCAACATCTTCACCAGCACCATCTCATCTCAAACCCTAGTTCATCTCTTGTATCCAATCTTTGTATCCAAACCTCAGATTGGTACATGTGGGCTGCTAGTAGTGTTGATTACTCCTTTTAGTTGATGCTAGTTGGTTTACTTGGTGGAAGATCATAAGTTCAGATCCATTATGCCTATTAATACCCCTCTGATTATGAACATGAATATGCTTTGTGAGTAGTTACGTTTGTTCCTGAGGACATGGTAGAAGTCTTGCTATAAGTAGTCATGTGAATTTGGTATTCGTTCGATATTTTGATGAGATGTATGTTGTCATCCCTCTAGTGGTGTCATGTGAACGTCGACTACATGACACTTCACCATTGTTTGGGCCTGGAGGGAGGAATTGGGAATTAATAAGTAGATGATGGGTTGCTAGAGTGACAGAAGCTTAAACCCTAGTTTATGCGTTGCTTCGTAAGGTGCTGATTTGGATCCATATGTTTCATGCTATGGTTAGGTTTAACTTAATACTTCTGTTCTAGTTGTGGATGCTAGCAATGGGGGTTAATCATAAGTGGGATGCTTGTCCAAGTAATGACAGTACCCAAGAACCGGTCCACCCACATATCAAATTATCAAAGTAGCAAACGTGAATCATATGAACATGATGAAAACTAGCTTGATGATAATTCCCATGTGTCCTCGGGTGCGCTTTCCTTTATATAAGAGTTTGTCAGGGCTTGTCCTTTGCTACAAAAAGGATTGGGCCATCTTGCTGCACCTTATTTACTTTTATTATCTGCTACTCGTTACAAATTACCTTATCACAAAGCTATCTGTTACCGATAATTTCAGTGCTTGCAGAGAATACCTTACTGAAAACTACTTATCATTTTCTTCCGCTCCTCATTGGGTTCGACACTCTTACTTATCGAAAAGGCTACGATAGATCCCCTACACTTGTGGGTCATCATACACCATATGCAAGATGCAAGACAATATCACATTACCAAGCTAGAGAAAGCACCTGGGATGCCAGTTTCGCCAGAAGACCGCCATGAATCCCTGCCTTGTTTATTCCCTTCCTATTTCTTAATTATATTGCCTTGTCAAGTCAAACCCACAAGAAAAATCGCTTTTCAAAACTCATTGATGCAGGATGCTGACGAGCACTACTTCAATATAAGGCGACCGCATGATAGGATGATTGAATGTGTAAGAAAAAATGACATCATTGCATATTCACAGCTATGATGTGTAAACTAAGCAAAAGGCATTTCAACAAATTAGAAGCAATGAAAGCTAGACACCATATGAAAGAGGCAACGAATATCACTCTACTAAGTTAAAATTGTCTCGTCATAAGTGACATTTCAATAAATTAGAAGTAGTACAACCTAGAAAAGAATGTGAGATGTAACCTATATCACACTCCCAAGTCAAAACGTGTCTTATGATAAGTGATTGTTGTAGGTTACACAACAGTAGTACTTTGATTGTAAGAACATGGTGTGATAGACAGATATTGTATGTTCTAGAAACTGGAACACGTGTCTTATTCACCAGTATAATGTGTAAAGTTAGCAGATGGAATTCAACAAAATTAGAAGCAATACAAGCTAGACATCATACATAACATGCAACCACATATTACAGTGCCAAGTTAGAGGGAGCACCTGTGATGGTGCACTAGGGGAGACGTGCTCATCATCAACACAGCTACGTTGAGTGTCTATGCATGTGTTGTCTTACAAATCTTCTTGGGGGTGGCGGAGTAGAATCTGTAGAGGCCCTCCGTTTGGAAGGAGCACCTTTATCCACTGCCTTGCTAATTTCCTTTCACTTTATTGATTTTTAATGGTCAAGTAAAACCGACAAGAAAAAGCAATAAAATTCACTCTTTAGAACTCATTCGCGCATGATACTGACAATCACTACTTTGATGTAAGGCAAACACATGATACTAGGCTGGAATATGTATGAAAAACATGACGACATGGCATATTCACAACTATTTGTGTAAACTAAGAAGCCGTTTCAACAAATAAGAAGCAATGCAAGCTAGACACCACATGAAAGATGCAACCAATATGACTCTGCCAAGTTAAAAGCGTCCCATCATAAATGTCATTTCAACAAATAAAAGCGGCGCATGCTATAAATCATATGAAAGATGCAACTAATATCACACTGCATATACTAATGGTGTCTCGTCATATTGATTAATGCGGGATACAAAAAACAATAGTTTTATGTAAGGATATGCTTAATAGATAGATGTACTATGTACTAAAAACGGAAAGGCATGTCACATTAACAGGTATAATGTATAAACTAAGTAGAATAGCACATGAAATTTAACCAGATTGGAAGAATTACAATCTAGACACCATATGCAACATGCAACCACATATCACGCTGCCAAGTTAGAGCAAGCACCTGCAATGCTGGTGTAGGGGAAATGCGGTCATCAACTATAGAGCTACGTTCACTATCTTAATCTAGCATTGCTGTTTCTTGAGAATCATGTGGGAAGGCTGATACTGGATTCCTTAAAAGAGCGTATTTTCTCACAGTAACCCCCTAGCGTGACTGTCTTATCATAAATGATTGATGAGGGATACACAAGAACATTAGTTTGATGTAAGAACATGGTTAATTGACAGATGTACTTGTATGTACCAAAAACAGGAAGGCATGTCATATTCAAAGGTATAATGTGTAAGCTAAGCAGATGCAATTTAACCAAATTGGAAGGAATACAAGCTAGACATCGGGCTGGAGTGGTGAGCATGATCATCAAGGACCTGAGAGCCTGGTGGGAGGCGGGCTGCTTCGCCACCATCGTGGCTTTTTAGTTGGATTCCAGGTAATGCATGTATGTGATGGGCTTGTCAGTGGCTCGGCCAGTGCCCTGACTAGCTATTTGCCTTCTGGTGCTCCCGGGATGGTGGTTCATGTAAAAAATATCTTTCCTTATCTTAATAAAGACCGACTTCAGCCTTTCGAATACAAGCAAGAACCGTATGCAACATGCAACCACATATGACACCGCGAAGTTAAAGCAACCACCTGGGATGGTGGTGCATGGCGAGCGAGATCATCAACTCCAGAGCTACGTTTACCATCTCCATCTGTTGAACATGCAACCTTTAAAGTGCTAAGACGTGTGTTGCCTGCCCGTGAAGAAAGCGGGAGCGACTTCTCTCTTTTACTTCGTGCTTCTATCAAGGAAGAGTCTAAAATACCCATGCATAAAAACACAATAGAGAGAGTATGGGTGAAGTGTGTGCAGAACTAGTGCACTGTAAAAGTAGCAGATAGCAGGTGGCTGAAAAATACATGACTAGAGACATATGATAGCTCTACAACATTGCATGGCAAACAAAATTAGATTCTACTCCCTATGATTTTATATATATATATATATATATATATATGAGAACAGGGATGGCTGAGAAATGCAGGTACTCCTCCAGCACACCACCACATGTGGTCCTATCGAAATAATAGTCGACTGAAAATAAATAGGTCAGTTAGTTTTTTATGAATCGTCTGATCTATAAGGAACGGGTATATGGCCTTCGTCTACCTCCCTCCAGTCACTATTGACGATCTTTCTCGAACCGCCAGCGACCACCGGCCCAGACCCCTACCTTCGCTGCCCTGCCCACCCCTCGACCTCACACTACCATTGTGCTTGGTAGCGCCCCCCGACCGTCCCTTTAATCCCGGCCAAACTCCAGGTCGGGCGCCAGCAGCTCCTAGGCCCCACACATCGCTAAGATAAACACCGAGGTGCTGCTTTCGCCGGTGCACTAGGCGGACTGGCGACTTTTATGCTAGGGAATGCTTCCTTTAATTGGGAATCAATTGACCAGGAATTGAAATCCAGGGGGGCGACGGACCTCTAGCTAAGGTGAAATAGTATATGAGGAGAAACCTTGTGCATCGCGAGTTACTAGGAACATCTAGTATGAAAAAGAAGCGGTCAACTAGTGTCTTTTGTGGGATGAATACCGTGCAAGCATACGCGTAAAGATTTGCACGAATAAGGGAAGAGGAGTACCATTTCCGGTTGCCAGTGCTGTGTCCTCCAGATGTCGCGGCGATTTTCTTCTTTTTACCGAGGAACCAATGTTTTGGAGGAGGGTGGAGCCTTGGACGAACCCATGGCCAAATTGTTGAGTGTGTTGCAGTGGCCATCTGTCAGCAGAGGGGAGGCACATCCAAGGCGGCGAAGGATGGCGTAGCGGCAACAACTCCGGTGCGGTGGATGGTGGCGAAGTTGGAGCGGCAGCGGTGAGTCGCCGGACCGCGTGGTTGAACTGGCTCGGGTACGGCGCACGTCGGCATCCTGGAGGTAGCTCGGCCTCGGCTTCAACTACAAATTATGGAGGGCATTACGGTTGCGGTTGCGGTGGACAATGACGTCGGGGTATCGGCTCTGGCGTGATGGAGGAGGGCGGCGGTTGATGGGTGGGATGGGGTGGCGGATGGAGAACGTCGGGGTTTCGCGGCTAGTGGAGAGGTAGTTTTGGCGCCCACGGAGTACGACTGGGGAATCAGATGGGGGGAGGGGCGGGGGAAGCTAAGGGAGAACCATGTTACGGTCTAGGGCGCGCTTGTTTTGGGTATTTTTGAATAGATGGGATGTGCTTGTTTGAAATTTGGGGAAGTACAAACTTTGCCCCCCTCTTAAATTTTGTACCTACTGCGGGTCGGGGGTAGGATGGTTGTCCCAGGTGTCCCAAATAGTGGGCGGGAGCAATTTCGGCCAAGCGCATGTGTGCTTAGGCAGCCATTGTGTGTGAATGTTTTTCGGAGGCAGTTGTATGGCGTCTAGATGAAGCTACAAACCTACCCCGATTTAGACCTTTGGATGTCAGGCCGGTAGGTTTCACGGATCTGAGTTAGAAAAGTAATTTCCTTCTACAAAACATTGGTCTCACGCGGTTTTGGGCGAGTAGAGGCTCTTTTGGCGCTTTGTTTGAAATTTTGAAACAGAAGGATTCACGTTTAGAGTACTCTTGAACTTTGATGATTGACCTAAATAGACAACGTTAAATTTGACCTTGTATGTTTGAAAACCTCATTAAATTAAGTGCTTCTTTTTGAAATTTTGACACTTGAAAATACTATAACTACGATTCTTTTGGAATGGAGGAGGTAAATTTGAATCTATTTTGTACACGACTATATATGCTATTATGTACAAAAGGAGATTAAAGATTGGTGCTCCCATAATTTAGGTATGATTTACAAATGCCATGATATAGAATTCAAATAATTGAATGGACTTCATGTTGAATTTTAATTTTTTAAACCACCTTAAGTTGAATTCAAATGTATGCTAGTTCATAGCTAGCAATTTATAATGTTCATTGTGTAACTTTTGTATATATAATGTGCTTTACACACACAACATGAACTATATATACTCACGTTTATATTCGATTGCTAAAGATATGCATTGTCTAGAGTTCAAAATACTAACTCTATGGATCAATTATGTCGAATAATAACATAGAATGCTCAAAACTAGATAGAATATAGATGTCTGATGGATAAATTACCATTCCTTACACGAATTGCAAATATCATGATCCCATCCTAATATTTGGATACAATTTATATTTTTAATCAATGTGTACATGAGTCTTTTACGTGTAGTTTCACACTCCATAGGCCCCTCCTAACACACACGCTGACTTTCTCTCTCACACATACGTGCACACGGTGTATATCCATCGTTGGTCTCTCACACATGCTCACACACACTCTCCCGAGGTATCTTTCTCGCATACATGCTCTCGATATAACCCTCCCTCCCTCTCGTAACCATTTACAACTGTTTCCACTAACCTTTATCACAAGCACTCTTCCTCTCACAAGCATACACACGCACAATCCCCATCGACCCTTTCTATATACATAGACCTGCCTACGTGTCTCCCGCACGCACATTATCTTTAGGCTTGTCTCTCACGCATTGTCTCCACCTCTCTTCCTAATTTACGAGTATGATTCTAGGAGAGCATTCTATAGGATGCCCCTTAAAGTTAGGTTGGTTGAATAGTAATATCAGAGATAAGGGGATACCTTAGTCCGAGGACCTAGGGCTACAAATCCTAGCTGGCTTTGTCAGTGGACACTACAAAAAAAGACACATCCGTGACATTTTGGGCCGAACGAATTTTTTTCTGTCATACATATGACACTTCTATGACGATAATTGTGACAAAATCCGGTATCATCATAGATGTGGTGGGCTCCTACTTCTATGACAAAAAATCATGACAGAAAATGGGCTTTTCTCCTAGGCAGGCCGGAGATGCAGCTGCATGAAATTCTTTGGGCTGTCGGGGGCCGAGTGATGCACGTTTCTCTCGTACATGTACGCGCATGTGTGCGAGGCATTGGCTCTAACTGAACCTGAGCGAGGCGTTGAGATCTAACTGAACCCGAGCGATTGCACTGCAGGCTACGCGTTACTGAACCCGAGCGGTCGATCGATGGCTGTTAACTGAACCCGATCGAGCGATTCCTTCGCTACTGCTGCTAACTGAAGCCGATCGATTGGATGAATAGTGAGCATTGCGTGGGAGGGGGGTTGGATGAACAGTGAGCGGTGGCGTTGCCTCTGGATGAACAGGACCCCGTGGTGTGGAGGGCTGAATGAACAGTAGACGGTGGAGGGGTGCCCGTGGAGGGGTGGTTGAACAGGACCCCGTGGTGTGGAGGGCTGGATGAACAGTAGACGGTGGAGGGGTGGCTGAACAGTAGCCGATGGAGTAGCGCGCGGTGGAGGCTGATACGTCTCCGTTGTATCAACTTTTCCAAACACTTTTGCCCTTGTTTTGGACTCTAACTTGTATGATTTGAATGGAACTAACCCGGACTGACGCTGTTTTCAGCGGAATTACCATGGTGTTGTTTTATGTGCAGAAAACAAATATTCTCGGAATGACCTGAAACTCCATGGAAGATCTTAGAAAAAACAATAAAAATTCCTCGCCAAAGATGAAGACCAGGGGGCCCACACCCTTCTCACGAGGGTGGGGGCGCCCCCCTAGGGCGTGCCCCTACCTTGTGGGCCCCCTGGATGCCCTCCGACGCCAACTCCAACTCTATATATTTGCTTTCAGAGAGAGAAAAAATCAGAGAGAAGAAATCATCGTGTTTTACGATACGGAGCCGCCGCCAAGCCCTAAAACCTCTCGGGAGGGCTGATTTGGAGTGCGTTCGGGGCTCCGGAGAGGGGGATTCGTCGTCGTCGTCATCATCAACCATCCTCCATCACCAATTTCATGATGCTCACCGCCGTGCGTGAGTAATTCCATCGTGGACTTGCTGGAAGGTGATGGGTTGGATGAGATTTATCATGTAATCGAGTTAGTTTTGTTAGGATTTGATCCCTAGTATCCACTATGTTCTGAGATTGATGTTGCTATGACTTTGCTATGCTTAATGCTTGTCACTAGGGCCCGAGTGCCATGATTTCAGATCTGAACCGATTATGTTTCCATGAATATATGTGAGTTCTTGATCCTATCTTGCAAGTCTATAGTCACCTACTATGTGTTATGATCCGGCAACCCCGAAGTGACAATAATCGGGACCACTCCCGGTGATGACCATAGTTTGAGGAGTTCATTTATTCACTATGTGCTAATGCTTTGTTCCGGTTCTCTATTAAAAGGAGGCCTTAATATCCCTTAGTTTCCAATAGGACCCCGCTGCCACGGGATGGTAGGACAAAAGATGTCATGCAAGTTCTTTTCGATAAGCACGTATGACTATATATGGAATACATGGCTACATTACATTGATGAATTGGAGCTAGTTCTGTGTCACCCTATGTTATGAATGTTACATGATGAACCGCATCCGGCATAATTATCCATCACTGATCCGGTGCCTACGAGTTTTCCATATACTGTTTTACGCTTGTTTACTTTGCCGCTGCTACTGTTACAATCACTACAAAATACCAAAAATATTACTTTTGCTGTCTTTACTTTTGTTGCCGCTACCACCACTATCATATTACTTTGCTAATAAACACTTTGCTGCAGATACTAAGTTTCCAGGTGTGGTTGAATTGACAACTCAGCTGCTAATACTTGAGAATATTCTTTGGCTCCCCTTGTGTCGAATCAATAAATTTGGGTTGAATACTCTACCCTCGAAAGCTGTTGCGATCCCCTATACTTGTGGGTTATCAGAGGCTGGATGAACAGGAGCCCGTGGAGGCTGGAGGAGGTCGACGGTAGCCCGTGGAGGCTGGAGGAGGTCGATGGTGGAGATGAACAGTATCCCGTGGAGTCCCGTTTTCTGGTACGCCACACCCCTCCCGATGAACAGGACCCCCGTTTCGACCGTAGGAGGTCCGGTTCGTCTATTTTGCGGTACGCCACACCCCTCCCGATCAACAGGAGCCCCGTTTCGACCGTAGGAGGTCCATTTGCTCCGTTTTGCGGTACGCCACACCCCTCCCGATCAACAGGGCCCCGTTTCGACCGTAGGAGGTTCGTTTCCTCCGTTCTGCAGTACGCCAGGCCTCGTTTCCATCTCCTGTTCCGTCCAAGCCCTCCCGATGAAAACGACCACACATTCCGTTTCGACCCAGCCGGTCGGCTCCCACGTGTTCTGTTGCCTCCCGATGAACATGACGCATTCCATTGGCTCCCCATGAACACGACGCATTCCATTGCCTCCCCATGAACATGACGCATTTCGTTGCCTCCCCATGAACACAACACATTCCGTTGCCTCTCCATGAACACGACGACGCCGCTGTTTCTCCGTTCTGACCTAGCTATGTACATGAGCCCTGGCCGTACGTATGCATGAGTAGGTGTTCGAGACCCCGCCCGTATGTACACATAAGTGGCTGTATTTTTTTCTTGCACCATGGCCGCTGTACGTACGTGTACATTCTACATGCGCGCCTCTACTACGACACGTGCGCGCCTCTACATCGACCAGTATGTATGTACACGTTCGCGACTAGAATGACAACTCTACGTACGCTTCGACCAGGTGGGTCCCTACTGTCAGACACTTCCTTGCGTGCGAAGACGTAGCTGGTGGGTCCCAGCAGTCAGGGGGGCGAATCGTTTTGTTTTTTTTTTTGCCCGGACGCACTTCCTTGTGTGCGAAGGTGTAGCTAGTGGGTCCCAGCAGTCAGGGGGAAACGTTTTTTTGCGAAATACGGTGGCCCGTCCGGTGGGTCCCCGCTGTCAGGTGGAGGAATAATTATTTTGCACGTAGTAAGGAGGCACTTCCTTGCTGCAGCCATGGACCCAGCTGTCAGCCTCTCCACGTACAGTCCACGTCCGATGGAAGCCGTTCCTTGACCACGTTGACCACGCCTCGCCGAGAGCACCAGGGCGGTGGACGACGACGAGGCCTAGGAAGGGGACGACGTGGAGCCGGGGAAGATGCGGCAGTGGATGCCCACGCGTAGAGGAGTACGAGGGTTCACTGGTTCGCTGCGGTGTGAGGCTGCCGTCGCTGCAGAATAACAGGGGTTGTGGGTGAGTAGAGGGATGGCCTGCCAGCGGTGGGATTAGTAGGGGCGGTGAGGCCTCCGCCGCATCGCAGCCGGCCACGGGAGGCAGGAGCACCAGGCACGGCCGGCGCTGGTTTGGGCGGCTGGAGCAAGAAGACCAGAGGTTGAAGAAGCACTACGGCCGTTGGATGGACATCGTACGGTCATTGGAGCTAGAATCGTGCATATTGACTAAGTTGACAAACCCCTCTGTCCCCGTCAACTTAGTAGGCCCACAAGTCAGCCTGCCACTATACTGTGTCCCAGCTAACTGGGGGAGTACTCATTTTTTTGTGCGTAATAAGGAGGCACTTCCTTGCTGCGAAGATATAGCTGGTGGGTCCGAGTTGTCAGCGGCGGTAACATTTTTTCGCGAAATACAGAGGCCCTTTCGGTGGGTCCCTGATGTCAGGTGGAGGAATCATTATTTTGCGCGTAATAAGGAGGCATTTCCTTGCGTGTGGCCTTGGACCCAGGTGTCGACCTCTCCACGTACAGTCCACTTCATATGCATGTCGGTCGTTGACCATGTTGACTAGGTCGCGCCGAGAGCACCAGGGCGGTGGACGACGGCGAGGCCTAGGAAGGGAACGACACGGAGGCAGGGAAGACTCGGTAGTTGTTTCCCACATGGAGGGGAGTACGACTGTACGAGGGTTTACTGGTTCTTCTGCCGTCGCCGGAGAATAACAGCAGGTGTGGGTGAGTAGAGGGATGGCTAGGCCAGCGATGGGAGCACGGTGGGGCGGTGAGGCCTGCGCGGCAGCAGAGCCGGCAGCGGGGAGGAGGGAGCAGGCAGTCCCGCCGGCGCTTGTTTGAGCGGCTGGAGCAGGAAGAGCAGAGATTGAAGAAGCACGACGGCCGTTGGATGGACATCGTACGGTCACTGGAGCTAGAATCGTTCATATTGACTAAGTTGACAAAGCCCTCCGTCCCCGTCAACTTAGTAGGCCCACAAGTCACCCTCCCACCATGGTGGGTCCCAGCTAGGAGGGGGAGTATTCATTTTTCTATGCGTAATAAGGCTGCACTTCCGGTGGGTCCGAGCTGATAGCGGGGGGAACATTTTTTCGTGAAATATGATGGTCCGTCCGGTGGGTCCTAGCGGTCAGGGGCAAACGTTTTTTTGTGAAATACGGTGGCCCATCCGGTGGGTCCCAGCAATCAGGGGGGAAACGTTTTTTCCGTGAAATATTAGTGGCCCGTCTGGTGGGTCTCTGCTGTCAGGTGGAGGAATAATTATTTTGCACGTAATAAAGAGGCACTTCCTTGCGGCTGCCGTGGACCCAGCTATCATCCTCTCCACGTATAGTACTCTTCCGATGGAAGTCGGTCGTTGACCACATTGACCACGCCGTGCCGAGAGCACCACGGCGGTGGACGACGACGAGGCCTAGGAAGGGGACGATGCGGAGCCCGGGAAGACGCGGCAGTGGATGCCAATGGGGAGAGGAGTACGAGGGTTCACTGGTTCGGCTGCGGTGTGAGGCTGCCGTCGCCGCAGAATAACAAGGGGAGTGGGTGAGTGGAGGGATGCCTTGGCCAGCGGTGGGAGTAGTATGGGGACGGTGAGGCCTCCGCGGCAGCATAGCTGGCCATGGGAGGCAGGAGCATGCGGCACGACCGGCGCTCCTTTGGGCGGCTGGGGCAAGAAGACCAGAGGTTGAAGAAGCACTACGGCCGTTGGATGGACATCGTTGACCACGCCACGTCGAGAGCACCAGGGCGGTGGACGACAGAGAGGCCTACGAAGGGAACGACACGGAGCTGGGGAAGACACGGCAGTGGCTCCCCACGCGGTTGAGAGTACGAGGGTTGACTAGTTCGGCTGGCGTCGCCGGAAAATAACAGGAGGTGTGGGTGAGTAGAGGGATAGACAAGCCAGGGATGCGAGTATGATGGGGCTGTGAGGCCTTCCCGGCAGCACTGCCGGCCACGGGAGGCGGGAGTAGGCGGTTCCGACGGCGCTGGTTTGGGCGGTTGGGGCAGGAAGATCAGAGACTGAAGAAGCACGATTGTCGTTAGATTGACATCTAACGGTCTGACGCTGGTAGAGTCGATTGTTGACTAAGTTTCTTTTTTGAGAAACCTTGTGTACGCATGAATTTAGTAGGCCCATAAGTGAGCCTCCAAATCTATGGCAGACAACATAAAGCCCATTTGCTATTTTTTATAATTTGCAGCCCATTTGCTAATTCTTAAGTAATTTATTATAGCCCATTTTCTGCCCAGGACCACGGTCAAAAAATTCAACCTTATTTTGCATATTTTGGTGGAGTCCGAACTGTTGTAATCCCGAAATGATAAACATTTTTTAAGAACTTATTGATTTGCCAAAAAATCGTTTTGTTTTTGTAAGCAAATAAGACGTCGGACAATTGAGTTGGTTTAAGGGAAAACCAGTGGTAAAAAAGTCAGCGCTGGGTGGGAAAAAACAACAAAAATAAGGATGTAAATATGAAACGGGAATTGTATGTGTTTTAAATATAATGATACGTGTATATGAACTAGTAAAACTATAGGTAGAGATTAGAAAACGGATATAGGACATGCGTTTCAAGAGGAAAATAGAACTGGGCTGTGTGTTTGATTCAGTAAAAAAAATTTCCTGCGGATGTTGTAAGACAAAATATAACTAACGCTGGCGGGCCAGAGGCCAGTAGATACCTGCTTGATCTTTGTGCCTTGTTGTCTTCATGGGCTGGGCCTGTTAAAAACAAAACCAACCCTGAGCAGTCTACAGCCCAGTTGAAACTTGCTCGACCTGAAAAAACAATATATATGCTCAATAAATGAGAGAATTATGCAAGTACAGACTGATAACTGGGATGCAGCACGGCTATTGTTTTCTATCGTGATAATAAGTGCATGCACTTGTTTCGAAAAAATTGGAGAACTGGGAATTCGAACGGCGGGTGCTTATGCTGCCCATCAAATAAAAATCAGGTGCTTGAAAATCCGTTTCGAAACAAGTGATTCAGCTTTATATCCACGTTGACCCTCGGCATGATGGTTGGAAGCAAATGCAAGTTCATACCAAAAGATCATTAACAACAATACCAACTTGCGGATGACAAGGTAGTACAACTAGCAATACCAAACTAACTTATAATATTTTTACTCCTGGCCCTAGTGTTCGTCTGGTAGAAAATCTTGTAGAAGGCCAGCTCCCGCTCCTTCTCTTGCTCCAGGTCCCCGAGGTGGTACTGGTGCATCACCCAGTTGGTCCTCTGCTGGTCGAAGTTCTTGTTGGTGTGCAGCACCAGAACCTTTTTTGCTGCTCGTCTGCCGGGCGTTGACCATCACCGGCAAGGTATTGCCGGTCTTGTGCCACATCGCGTGCATGCCGCACTCCAACTGTATCTTGCGACGCGTCCACATCCCCCTTTTGAATGCACTGGAATTGCGCTGGAAGAAATGCTTGCTTAGACCACTCAGTGTGATACCTGTAGTATTGTGGAATACAGGTTTTAGTGTACCTAGTTGGCATTTTCATAACATCTTTGGCATGTTGCAGTCACTTGTTTCACTTTTTATTAACTGTCAAATTGTAATTGCTTCACCAGGTCTGCGTTTAAAAATAAAAATAGAGCTATAAACAAAGGAATATGTTTATGCAAGTAGACGGCCGATCGGTGTCTTACCTGGAAGTTTCTCAGGTTGGGTGTAGCATATGACATGCTCGCTGTCGATGGTTGATATGAACAAATCGATGAGAGACTGAAATCTCGCGCAGTCAGCACTCACTTTGGCCTCAAGGTGCTCGATCAGCTCCTGATCCGTGGGATCGAACTTGACGCCAGCCGGCAGCACCTGCCAATCCTTCTTCGACTTGCATCGGTAATTCCAGTTATATAGTACTCAATGTATGATCAATCGACTATTTTAAGTGAGTGATGAAAGATTTCGACAGATAAGTGGTACTCCAAATTTGAGGTCCAGAATACCCGAACACGCCGCCGGGATTCTTGTGTCACCTCATGCGCAGCATGTTGTCACGTCAATTCAATGTGTGGACATGATGAATAATTTGACCGACGTATACTAGTACTGCTACTGTACTACTTACTAGTCGTATTTAGTGTCACAATTTATACATAGGTTTAACTAACAAGTACGCACTTGAAGCCTAACTGATATATATATGGCTTCTGCACAGCATCTCCATCATCATTATCAGTATGTGCTACGCAGGTGAGTTAGGATGCACTTGATCCCAGGAAGGTATCTATCCTTCAAACCAGAGGAGTGCTTCAAACTAACTACAGTACATAATATCCAACAAAAGAGGGTCGTGCTGCAGCAGAATACTTGGCTCAGTCTAGATATTAGCACGAATCAAGTTGTGCATATTTGTTGTTGGCATCAACCACATCGCCGCATGTCGGGGTTGCAAAAGCCATCCATCGGATGGAAGCTTGATGCCTTTCACACACTAAAGATTATCTGGCAACAAGCTATGTCGACGAATCTCTGGATATGGTGATTCATGAAACCCATGGTATGATGTGTAAACACAGCCCCCCTCGCGAATGGAAGTTGCATAGCACAGTAATCATCGCCGGTGATATGATCGATGATTGGTTGGATGATCGGATAATTGAGCCCGAGGAACAAGGAGTGGTTGCCGAGGCTGTAAACCCGCCTCCAGTTGAATACGCCTGGCCCAACGGAGCTGGGATCTTTCTCGAACACGAAGCAGCCATAGCCATCAATGTCACGAACGCCCGATGCATTGTACTACATGTTGTTTGATGTAATGGTTTTGTCAATTTGGTACGTGCGAATGAGCATGAAATGACCGCCGTCAGCTGAACGAGCGATAAACCACCACCCATCTGCTAGTATGATTCCAGGTCCTGGAATCATGAAGGCCAGCCCATTTGCATCTGCTGCAACAATTCAAATTGGAGACCAAAAGGACAAAAATAAACAATCATGTTCAGAGTATGTGTGGAATTAAGATTATTATAACAGTGACACATATCATAGACAGAGAATTGGAATGCCGTGGTCATGATCATACCCCAAGTTCAAAAAAATAAGCCAATGGCTTTCATATTCTAGCAATATGTCATGGTTCAAACATCATGTAACAATGAGAGGAAAACAGCTATGACAGCGCCTACTCATATTCTACCATAGCACTTACTACTACCGTTCTCATATCAACTCTAAGCAATAACATGCGTTGTTCTAAAGATCTTGTAAACGAGAGTAACATATAGCAATCATGATGTTATGCTCATAATATGTATTCTAACAATCATTAGATGCCAATTTTTCTCATATCAACTCTAACAATAACATGTGTGGTCATAAAAATCTAGGAAATGAGAGGAACATATAGCAATGATGTGGTTATAGACATGCTATGCATTCTAAATTTGTAACAAATGAACAGCCAGTCGTATTCATAAGGTAAAGATGAGATGAGATAGAAAAATTACACGACGATAGATTCCACCAGTATAGGCAGCTAATCGGTGCGTCGACCGCGTAAATGATCCCATCATGCACTATAGCATCAGACAGAAATGTTGCCTCAACAGGATTGATGATGAGCCATAACCATGTATGGCGACCGGATTCCAGATAGAGTAATCCCATGTTGAACAAGGCAATGAGCTTGCAATCCATGTAGTCTTCTGATGGTGTGGGCACTTCGAAGATTACAACTTTCTGCAAACAGAGGTCGAGCCAAAAGCTTGACGCGTCTTGTGCGTAGTAGGCAGGAGTGTCCGGCAGGCCGCGAGGCTCGATGGCGGCGGTATCCAACAATGGAAGGGTGATCTCTCACTGGGTGTAGATATCCATAAGACGCCACGGACTACCGGTGTGGTGGATGAGGACGATCTAGTTGGCCTTCATGCCCGCCCAGTAGTGGCCGCGGATGAAGGACAGGTGGACGGGTAGTGGTAGCATGTCGAGGGGCACCACGGCAACCTCCGTAGGATCGTCAAGTCGGTGTCTGGGCCACCTGCGAGGATCGGGCATCAGCAAGCAGGGTGTCTTGAAAAGAGCCGGCCGGTTGCAGACGAGTAGACAGTACAAAGACACCAAGCCTGCGGCCAAACGGACGGTGCTGAGTAGGTCCATATGACTACAGATCTGCTCCAAGAGAACATTGATACGTCTCTGTCGTATCTATAATTTTTGATTGTTCCATGCCAATATTATCGTACTTTCATGTACTTTTGGCAACTTTTTATACTATTTTTGGGACTAACATATTGATCCAGTGCCCAGTGCCAGTTCCTGTCTGTTGCATGTTTTTGGTTTCGCCGAATATCCATATCAAACGGAGTCCAAACGGGATAAAAACGGACAGAGCTTATTTTTGGAAAATATGGAAAATTCGGAAGGAAAATCAACGCGAACCAGTGCCCAAGGTGGTCACGAGGCAGGGGGCCGCCCACCACCCCCCCTTAGGGCGCGCCCCCTACCCTTGTAAGCCCACCGTAAGGCAGTTGACGCTCTTCTTTTGCGCAAGAAAGCTAATATTCGCAAAAAAATCACGGTGAAGGTTTCAGGCCAATCGGAGTTACGAATCTCCATATATATACGAAACGGTGAAACAGAGCCAGAACAGAACGCAGAACCAGAGAGAAACAGAGAGATAGATCCAATCTTGGAGGGGCTCTCGCCCCTCCCATGCCATGGAGGCCAAGGGCCAGAGGGGAAACCCTTCTCCCATCTAGGGAGGACGTCAAGGAAGAAGAGGAAGAAGGGGGCCCCTCTGCCCCTCTCCTCCGGTGGCGCCGGAACGCCACCGTGGCCATCATCATCATCACCGCGATCTTCACCAACACCTCTGCCATCTTCACCAACATCTCCATCACCTTCCCCCCTCTATCTACAGCGGTCCACTCTCCCGCAACCCGCTGTACCCTCTACTTGAACATGGTGCTTTATGCTTCATATTATTATCCAATGATGTGTTGCCATCCTATGATGTCTGAGTAGATTTTCGTTGTCCTATTGGTGGTTGATGAATTTCTATGATTGATTTAATTTGTTTGTGGTTATGTTGCTGTCCTTTGGTGCCCATCATATGATTGCGCGCGTGGATCACACCCTAGGGTTAGTTGTATGTTGATAGGACTATGTATTGGAGGGCAAGAGTGACAGAAGCTTCAACCTAGCATAGAAATTGATGCATACGGGATTGAAGGGGGACCAATATATCTTAATGCTATGGTTGGGTTTTACCTTAATGAACGTTAGTAGTTGCAGATTATTGCTAATAGTTCCAATCATAAGTGCATAGAATTCCAAGTAAGGGATGACATGCTAGCAGTGGCCTCTCCCACATAATGCTTGCTATCGGTCTAGTAAAGTAGTCAATTGGTTAAGGGGCAATTTCGCAACTCCTACCACCACTTTTCCAGACTCGCTATATTTACTTTATTGTTTCTCTATCTAAACAACCCCTACTTTTTATTTACCTACTCTTTATTATCTTGGAAACCTATCCAACAACACCTACAAAGTACTTCTAGTTTCATACTTGTTCTAGGTAAAGCGTGTGTAGAGTTGTATCGGTGGTCGATAGAACTTGAGGGAATATTTGTTCTACCTTTAGCTCCTCGTTGGGTTCGACACTCTTACTTATCGAAAATTCTTGCGATGCCCTATACTTGTGGGTTATCAAGACCTTTTTCTGGCGCCGTTGCCGGGGAGCAATAGCGTGGGGTGAATATTGTCGTGTGTGCTTGTTTGCTTTATCACTAAGTAATTTTTATTTGCTGTTCTTAGTTGTTTTCTACCTTTAGTTATGGGTAGGAAACACAAAATAGCAAAAAAAATTAGTTGTACCTACTGAACCAATGGTTGAAGAACCACTCAAAATCTATCACACTGCTGAAGCTTTTTACTTGGATCATCTTCGATCCCTTTGTGCTCATGCCGAAACCCCAACTAGCTTAGTTGAGGGCAAATCTTTAGATGAGCATGCTTGTTATGTGCGACACCGTATATCTGAAAAAGGGAAACTATTATGGGGTCAAATTCAACGTTTGCAATGCTATGCTTGGAATTTATGTGAAATATATGATTTTACTAGTTGTTCTGAAAACCCTAAGAAACACCTTCCCTATCAATGTGAGTTTAGTTACTATGATGTTCAACAATTTGAAGAATTTGTTGCTTTTAAGGGTGCTTCTGAAATTGCTTCTTTGATTGAAAAGTATGATGCTACTCTTCAAAAATATGTAATTTTTTCCATACTTGAATATTGTTATGAGAATTATGCTTCTAATGCTTATGTTAAACTATATATTAAGGACTACTCCGCTGTCCAAGAAGAGACTAATATTTTGCAGGAATCTATGGAAGAAGAAGTTGATGACACTGTGAGCTCATTGGATGAAAAAGATGAGGAGGAGAGCGAAGAACAAAAGGAGGAAGAGCGGATTGATCACCCGTGCCCACCTTCTAGTGAGAGTAACTCTTCAACTCATACATTGTTTAATTCCCCTTCGTGCTTACCGAAGGATGATTGCTATGATGACTGTTATGATCCCTATGATTCTTTTGAAATATACCTTTTTGATGATGCTTGCTATGCTTATGGCCAAGATGCACATATGAATTATGCTTATGGAGATGAACTTGCTATAGTTCCTTATGTTAACCATGAAATTGTTGCTATTGCACCCACCCATGATAGTCCTATTATCCTTTTGAATTCTCCCGATTATACTATATCGGAGAAGTTTGCACTTATTAAGGATTATATTGATGAGTTGCCATTTACCGTTGCACATGATGATTTCGATAAATATAATATGCATGTGCTTGCTGCTCCTACTTGCAATTATTATGAGAGAGGAACTATATCTCCACCTCTCTATGTTTCCAACATGATAAAATTGCAAGAAATTGTTTATACTATGCATTGGCCTTTACTAGGTGTGCATGAATTGCTCTTTTATGACATGCCGATGCATAGGAAGAGAGTTAGACTTCGTCATTGCTTGATATATGTTACTTTGTGCTCACTACTAAATTATAAATCATTGTTAATTAAAATTGGCCTTGATATACCTTGGGATCCGGGTGGATTCACTACTTGAGCACTATATGCCTAGCTTAATGGCTTTAAAGAAAGTGCTGCCAGGGAGACAACCCGGAAGTTTTAGAGAGTCATTTATTTCTGTTGAGTGCTTTCTTATAGTTTAAAAACAACAAAAATAAAGAGGGGAACCTAAAAAATTTTCAAAAAGGAAAGCGAAAGTGAGAAAGACAAGCATTGTTGAAGTGGGAGCAAGCCTTGAACTTTGTTCATGCTCACGGAAACTTTGTGAATCTTGATTACAGAAACTTTTCAACAAAAATAATTATCCCCTTGTACAATTCCATTGTATTATAAAAATAATGTGCCAAGGTTTGCCTTTAGGATGTTTACATTTGCTTGATGGTTTGTACGGTGCAGGACAGAAACTTTGGCTGTAGTGCGCAATTTTACATTTTTAGCTGGAACGTCAAACGGTTCTGATTCTTTTTGAACTGTCTTTCTATACAAATTTTTTATTTTTCCTAATTTTGGCAGAATTTTCCATGTATCAGAAGTATGGTGAATGTTCAGATTGCTACAGACTGTTCTGTTTTAGACAGATTCTGTTTTTGATGCATAGTTTGCTTGTTTTGATGAAACTATCAATTTATATCAGTGGATTAAGCCATGAAAAAGTTATATTAAAGTAGACACAATGCAAAAACAAAATATGAATTGGTTTTAAACAGTACTTAGAGTAGTGATTTGCTTTATTATACTAACGGATCTTACGGAGTTTTCTGTTGAAGTTTTGTGTGGATGAAGTGTTCGATGATTGAGAAGATCTCGATGTGAGAAGAAGGAAGAGAGGCAAGAGCT